>NC_065537.1:35211929-35518290 GCF_932294415.1 Quercus robur | reverse complement strand
GCCAAAAGTCCCGAGTGTTCTCTGATTATTCTTCAAGTTGGTTTGCCCTCAGTTCAATTGTTTGAGTATATACTGTGGTGTAGAAGCCTTTCCAAATTCGGAATCTTTTCTTGTCGATCAGCTTGGAATGTTATTAGAAATTGGTCGAGTTTGGTATGGTCTAAGGCCGTGGTTCCTAAGCGTTCCTTTTGTTTTCTGGTTGGCTACAATGAGGAAAGGGTATTTCCTCTACCCGCTGGATGCAGCAGCAGGTCTCTCATATGTGTGCTTCATCAGTACGCATGTGCAAGGACTCGTTGTATGTAGTGGGTATACCTTTCGCCTACTTATGATGGGCTTGTCAAATGTGGGATATATAAAGGCTCTCTTTGGTTGGGAAAATAAAAAGAAGACATAAGAAATTTTAGTTTTCCACCATGTCTGTTTGGTTAGGAGAATAGAAAAAGAAGGCTGAAAAATAAATATGATTTTTATTTTTTATTTTTTATTTAGTTGGAAAGAAAAATGAGATGATGAAAATGATGGTTTGCATTAATTTACTATTATGTCCATATTACAGTGTATAAGAAGTTTTTTATTTTTTTTTTATTTTTTTTTATTATAATATAAGAAAAATATTACTTCTTATTAATTAAATCAGTAAAGATTCATAAAGAGACATCTTATAAAAGTTAAGACATCATTTTCTATATATATTAGGGTCAAACATGAAGACAAGATAATTAAAAAACAAAAAGGAAGGAATCAGTGCAAAGTTGAAAGTTATAATGGAAGGGCAAAGAAGTTTTTTCATTTAAATGCTCTTTTTCCTCATTTTCTCCCCAATTCAAGGAAAATTATCGCATGCACCAGACACATGAAACACGCCTCTCACGGGCATGTGACTTCACATGAGAGAGCGATGTGCATGGACCGGGTGAGTAGGGATGCAGCTCTGTGGACCGCTCGTCGAGCCTAATAGGTGGTGGTATCACACCCTTCTCAAAGGAACCGTATGTGACACTCGCATCATACGGCTCCGTCCCAGAAGGACCCCCCATCTTTCCTTTGACCAACAGGTCCTCGAACCAACCTGTCCCCCTTTCTTGGTAAGCGGTTTCTTTTCATTCATTCATTGATTGATTCAAGGTAGCTGTAGCTTGCTTCCAAGTCCAAGCGCTAGCGGTAGAAGCTAGTAGCCAGAAGCGAACTTCCAGGCCGGGAAGGAGCCTAAAAACGTGAGCGCCCCTGTAATCTTTCTAAAGCAAGAAGCGCGAAACTTGACTTTGAGAAAGAAGCGCCTTATATTCTAATATTAGTAAAGGCACCTTAGCCTATCTAAACGTAAGGGGCCTTTTCTTGCTCGTTAGCGCTTTAGTTTTCAATGAGGACATTTAGGCTTTACTAATAGAATATATAGGGCTTTCGATTTGGTGGAGATTAATTTTTGGGTGCTAAGGTAGAGAATACCCAGGACCACCCATTTTCTCTTTCATTTTTTGTTGTGAACCAAACAAAGAAAGACACATCTTTTCTCTCTGCTTTTTTTTTCCCCATGTTTCCCATTAGCTATTTTTCGCCATAAGGGGATGCAAAGAAATGCTTGGTTCATAATGCTAATATCCTACCAGAGGAGAGAATTTTCCAATCAAATAAGCAAGATACTGGTTTCTGAGCTGGGGCTTGTCAATTGGACTCAATAATGTTAATGAATCTTGCCAATAGAAATATGTTGTTATGAATGGTTATGGTTGTGTTTAATTCTTTATTTTTGTAGTCCTTGTATTTGCAAGTCTCTATTTTTTAAGTGAAGGTTTGCGACTTTGGGGCTGCTGCGTGTTGGTGTGTTAAGGATTGACTTGTGTTCTATCCCAAAAAAAAAAAAAAAAAAAGAAGATTGACTTCTATTCTATATGTTTTTTCTGTTAATAATACTAGTGTGTAGTCTTGTGCGCACAGATATAATTAAAAATAATCACAATTATACGGTTCAAATTATACATTTTTTTAGAAGAAGTTCAAATTATACAAGGTATTAACTTATATATATATATATACACTTGATTCCAGGCCAAGGCCCAAAAGCCATAAGGTTATACTTGAAGAAATGGGCTGGACCTATCAATGTGAATACAAGCTAGGGTGCCTAAAGAGTCACAAGTAACTCACCAGAGCAGCTCCGGTGGAGATCCAAGTAGGCCACCATTACGAAAACTCTTATCTGAGGTAAGGAACATGGATGGCGTTCAGCGAAAAAGAGTGGGACTATGGGTAACTATTTCTCTTTTTAATTCGAGATGTTACTCCCATCAGATTTGTCTCTGGAAACACCCTAAAAGGATAAGGATCATAGAAATAGTCACCTCTACATTAATGAGAGGTTCTTTACTTAATCTTTTCCACATTAAAATACATATAGGACAAAATTGAACAATGCAGACACCCCCCAAAAGTCTTATTTGGTGATGAAAGTGGGGTAAAACCGAGGGGTGATGTGACAAGTATCCCAAAAAATCTGGCTGGAAGTAGGCCAGCTGAGGAGATAAGGGAAGGGAAAATGCCTATAAAAGGGGAGGAGGTTGCAACAAAGGGGGATGGGAAAATGTGAAGAAGAAAACCTTAAGGAAAAACTATAGAGTGCCTTACTGTATTTTTCTTTTCTTGCTTACTCCCTATACCTTGGGAAAACAATTTATCGTATCTAAAAGCATCTCCTCTTTACTCCTACTTTCTTAATCAGTTGTTTAAGCCTCACTCTGTTGGATTTTTACCTTATGTGTATGATAAATAAATTCTGTAAGTCAGTTATCTAGACATTTGTGCTTGGTCGGTGGTGTTTGGATTTCTTTCCCCCACAATTGGCGCCGTCTGTGAGAAAATTCCACCAAGAAGTAGGCTTAGAAGCCGATTTAAGTAAAAGGATGGAAAATCGATCAACGAGTGGGCCTGCCCACTTCTCTCGTCTGAGCATCTTAAAAGAATCAGTCCACAAGGACAGGTGTGTATGGTCTGAAGTGCACAGGGAGAATCAAGAACAATCCTCGCAGCGTCATAAACGAGAGCTTGTACCTCCCCCACACAGGGAAAGGTCGGCTACTAACACTATGTGACCATCTCAATCCAGCAAGGACAGGGAGATGGATAGGTTGAAGGAGCAAGTACTGGACCTACAACGAGAGGCTAGGAGGAATGAAGAGCGCCTTTGAAGAAGGGATGGAGAATGCCTCTGCCGAAAGGCCCTAGTCCTACACCGAATCAATCTCGAAGAAAGGAAAGTAGCATGGGGGAGCGACAGGGAAACTAAGATAGAAGACAATCTCCACCTCATAGGGAGAGAACGGTTTCTCCTCCTTGGAGGCGTAGAAGGGAGGAATCCCTACCTCATAGGGAGAGAACAGTTTCTCCTCCTCTGTGGAGACGTAGGAGGGAGGAGTCCTCGCTACATAGGGAGAGGATCAGGATACCACCCCCTCAACGTCCTGCATTCTAGGGTCTTGGAGAGCCCTTTACCTTTCAAACCTCAAGGACCGAGTCTATGAGTAGGGCACTACAGCAAATATCATGTTCTCCGTTCTCAGAAGAAATAGAAAGCACAGATCTATCGCAGAGGTTTACTAGGCTTACCTTTACCATCTATGATGGTAAGACCAATCTCGTAGAGCACGTTAGCCATTACAATCAAAGTATGACATTCTACTATAAGAATGAGGCCTTGATGTGCAAGCTTTTCCCCTCTAGCCTAGGGCCTACCGCGATGAGACGGTTTGATGGGTTGGAGAAGGATTCTATATGTGGTTATGACGAATTGATAAGATCATTTGGAGCACGGTTTATAACATGTAGTAGAACTCCTAAGGCGTTTGACTCTCTCTTTACCATGTCCATAAGGAAGGTGAAACCCTTAGAGCATACTCAAATCATTATTGGGATTTGTACAATGAGATAGGTGGAGACAATGGAGGAATTGCAGCCAGCACATTCAAAGTAGGGCTCTCTATCAATTCCGAGCTAAGGGCTTCGCTTGCTTTAAAGCTAGTCACAGATATGCATAAGTTGATGGAACGAGTAGAAGAGTATAAGAGGTTAGAAAATGATTAGTTACAGGATAATGCTAAAGCCAAGGCACCTACTAGGTAGAAGAAAGAGGTTAGGATAGACCATCCCCCTCAGCTGAGAAGAGACTTCTTCTCCTAGGTTCAAAAGCCAAGGTCTGAAATGGTAAGTTCACTATATAAGGAGCCGGTCTATCCAATCGTGGAAAAGATAAAGAGCAAGCCTTACTTTCAGTGGCCAAACAAGATGAGTGGTGATATATCATGGAGGAACCAAAAGCTTTTCTACTCTTATCATCGGGACAGGGGTCACACAACCGAGGACAATCGAACTTTGAAAGATCATCTAGGCCAGCTCAAGAAAGTGGGATACCTTAAGGAGTTTATAGCTCGAGATAACCCTTGGCCCTAATAAGGGAAGGGGGTGAGTTCGTCGCGGGCCTCAGCTCCCTCTCTAGGGCTCATAGAGTTGATTCATACTGCTAAGCCCCAAGCCAAATTAGGGCAAGCCGCTTCCCAAGTTCTGAACATGGCCCAGTATCAAACTTGGAGATAGGTCCCTCCCCTTCTAAAAAGGCATGGTGGGAGGAAGAATATTTAGGTTTTTCGGGAAAGGACAAGGAGGGCACTATTCAACCCTATAATGATGCACTGGTGGTTACTTTATAGATTGCAGGTTTTAATGCAAGGAAGGTAATGATAGACCAAGGGAATAGGGCTGAATTTATGTATCCAGATCTATATGAAGGGTTAGGTCTAACCCCCAAGGACCTAACTCGATACAATACTCCCCTAGTTGCCTTCAATGGCACTATGGTCACACCAGTCAGCCAAATAAGGTTAGTCGTAGAGATAGGAGGAAGAAAGGAGTTAGTGGATTTTATAGTGGTTCACTCCTATTCCCCTTATACAGCCATCCTCGATCGTTTATGGATTCACTCTATGGAAGGTGAGCTAGACAATCCGTCATAGCAACTGTGGGTGCAACGCCTGGTTTGGGGAGTGCACCTCAGCCGAGTGGACTGGGGCGAAGAAACAAGGATTTGCCACCAAGTTTTATGGGCTAGGAACCATGAATATAGCGCCCTCACATGAAAAGACTGGATTTTACTACTAGAGTACGGGTTCAAAGTTTAAGTATGATTTTGGGAAGGTGTTAGGCACCCAAAACCGCCCGACTCGTGGGTCGGCTTCCACTCATTGTATCTTATATCTTAATCTCATTAAAGGAATGTTCAACATTATATTCTATATTCACACACTAACATGCATCTAACAATCAACATGGCATCAAATATCCCAAAACCTAACATTCATCTATCATGCTTACATATCAAACCTAGCATAAATCTACCATACATATCAACCATCGCAAACCCTAGCATGTTCCTCTCAAAAGCATCTCATCTCATATGGCATCATATCATGGTCAAGGTAGCACATATGCATGGCAGCAAGCAAGCATACATCATATCCAAGGCAACAAACAAATCATGGAATAATCAAACAAACATGTTATTGCATCTCACTATTGAGGGGAAAAGAAAAACAAACAAACCTCATCCATGTTCATCATCCAAATAAGATCATATTCAAATCAATGCATGCTCATGTGAATGCATGACTTATTATACTGCATCTTAGCACCTGTACATCAATGGATGGACATGTGAATGCATGATCATGCGATCAAAGCAAGAAATAAAAGAAAACCTTAATCTAGCATGTTAAAGGCAAACAAACAATTAAACAAATGAACAGAGACTTAGAAAGCATAAAAAAGGAACAAAACAATGGCATATGATATGAAAGAAACAAAGAACTAGAAGCAGAAAACCTAAATTAAGGTTTTTGGGCACGAGTATAAGTGCGCATACATAGGCCTACGTACGCAGGCCAGTTGTATGTGTACGCATACTACGAGCCTACATACACATACAGAAACATGCGTATGCAGACACGCTTGAAGAACCCTAACCTAGAAACTCAAAAACATATAAAGTAGAGCAACACTTTAAAACAATAAATCTAGCAACCTAACATGCTTTTAAACCAAAAACAACAAAACCTAAACTAAACAAATATATCTAAACACAAATTAAGCAAAAAAACAAATTAAAATGAGATTAAAAGCAGAAAAGAAAGAAAAGAGGTTAGAACATATACCTCAAAACAAAAAGCTCTTTGGCTTGATTTTGACCATTCCCCTCAGTTAAATCTATTCACAACCAAACAAAAATGATTAGTAAACTTCAAAATTTGAAGATCAAGACCAGAAAATGTCTCAATCAAAATAAAATTGATTTAAGGATGTTTTGTGAAAAAAACTCCCTTTTTATACACTATTTCTAGTGAATCTTAGGTTTTTCCCTTAGGATTTTCTTTGTGTTTTTGAAATATACCATGTAAGGCTTTATATAGTTGAAAATTGGGGTTTGGAATGGCTCCCAGATGATGTGGGATTCATTCCAAACCTCAGTCTTTAATGCAGAAAACTTTCCTTTCATAGGTTTCTGAAACTTTAGTTGCGTGCCTAGGTCCATGCTTACGTACACAGGCCGAGGGTTTCCTTGGCCTTTTATTTTCCAAAAATGGATTTATTTGCTCAAAAAATTTATATTTTCCATTTTGACACCTCTCAAGTTAATTTGTAATCTGATTGGGCCATAAACCAACATTGGGCCTTAGAATTTGGGCATTATTGAGGAACGGGGGCCCAAGTTGTAAGGGGTATAAAATACAGCATCTGCAACAGCTACAATCTCCCCCAGAAGATTTGCATGAATAGTTGGAGAAGGTGTACATAGACCTTGGAGATAGATATTTTCAAATAGGAAAAAGCCTCCAAATCATGGAAAAAGTGGAGCTTCTACTATTTGTAGTAAATAATGTGGATGTGTTTGCTTGGAGCCCATATGAAGCCCTCCGAGTGGACCCTAAGTTTATATGCCATCGGCTTAATGTGGATCCCAACCACCCACCAAGGAAGCAAAAGCCTCGTAGGTCCTTGGATATCCATGCTGATGCAGTAAAAGAAAAGGTAAACATACAGAAGGCTGAGGCTAACAAGGAGGTTTTCTACCACGAGTAGCTAGCTAACACAGTGGTAGTGAAAAGGAAAAACAAAAAGTGATGAGTGTGTGTGGATTTCATGGATCTAAACAAAGCATGTCCAAAAGATCCCTTTCCAATACCCAAAATTGATCAACTTGTCGATGCTACCTTTGGACATCCAAGAATGAATTTTCTCGATGCCTTCTAGGGTTACCATTAGATAGCCCTAGCTCCCGAGGACCAAGAGAGAACGTCATTCATCACCCCTATAGGTAACTATTACTATAGGGTCATGCCGTTCAAATTGAAAAATGCAGGGTCAACATATCAACGGATGGTTACCAAAATGTTCAAGGGAAAATTATGGAGGAATATGGAGGCCTATATAGACGATATGGTGGTGAAAAGTAAAGCTGTAGAAGAGCATATTTCGAATCTCAAGTAAACATTTGAAACTCTTCGGAAGCATTGCCTAAAGTTGAATGCCTCTAAATGTGCCTTCAAGGTAAGTTCGGGGAAGTTCCTGGGATATTTGGTCACAAACCGGGGTATTTAAGTAAACCTGGACCAAATCGTAGCATTGAAAAACCTAAAAACCCCAAGGAATCCAAAGGAGTTCCAGCACCTTACGGGAATGATAGTAGCTCTTAATCATTTCATCTCTATGTCTACAGACAAGTGTAAACCCTTCTTCCAGTTGTTAAAGAAGTGGAAGGATTTTCGGTGGACAGATGAGTTCCAAACGGCTTTTCATGAGCTGAAGTTGTACTTAGCCCAAGCCCTAATCTTATGCTGATTGGTAATGGGAGAAATATTGTACATGTACCTAGCTATGACGAACTACACAGTAAGTGCTGTACTAATCTAGTTAGAGTAGGATATTCAGAAGTCGATCTATTATGTTAGCAAAACCCTTGTGGAGGTAGAGATGCATTATCCCCCTCTGGAGAAGGCTGCTTTAGCAATGATCCACGCTACTCGGAAACTACCTCACTATTTCCAGGCTCATACAGTGGTAGTCGTAACCGAGCATCCACTATAGGCCTTGCTCAGGAAGGCAAATTTCTCGAGCAGGATAGCGAAGTGGGAGGCATCTTTGGGGGTCTTTGATATTCAGTACAAGCTTAGAACCTCCATCAAGGGATAGGTCCTAGCGGATTTCATCATGGAATTCATTCCAAGACATCCCAAAATCTTGCGCATCGGAGGAAATAAGCAAGCAAGTCCCCAGAAATACGCAACATGGAAAGTATACGTGGATGGAGCCTCGAATTGCAGAGGAACAGGAATTGGTATAGTTCTAGTCTCTTAGAAGGGTATCAGGTTGGAGAAGTCATTTAGGTTGGGCTTTCACGCATCAAACAACAAAGCAGAATATAAGGCTTTCTTAGTAAGGCTTCAGATGTCTAAGCAGGCAGGGGCAGCTAAGCTGCGATTGCATTGTGACACTCGGCTGGTAGTCAGCCAAGACAATGGTGAATTTGAGGCTAAAAGAAGTCAGAGCCCTAAAGGGTTAGTTTGAGAAAGTGGATATCTTTTAAATCTCTAGGGGGAGCAACAATCATACTGATTCTCTAGCTACTCTGGCCTCATCAGGGATTGATCCTCTCCCAAGAATCATATCGGTAGAATTCTTGCCTTCTCCTAGCACTCTCTCCCCTAAAGAAGCCGCGATCTTAAGTATACATGCATCTCCAAGTTGGATGGATCCCATTATGATATACCTTTAGGAAGAAAATCTTCCCAAGAACAGACAAGAGGTCGAGAAGATCAGATGGAAATCACCCAGGTGTTGGTTATCCAAGGAAGGAAAGTTGTACAAGAGATCATACTCAAGATCCTATTTGCTATGTGTCCACCTCGAGGTAGTTGAGGTACTACTGGAGGAATTACAAGTGGGGATATGTGGAAGTCACACGAGAGGAAGGTCTTTGGTACATAAGGCTCTTACCCAGGGGTACTAGTGGCTGAGCATGGGAAAGCAAGTCCAAGAGTTTTCTAAGAAGTGTGATTTGCCAAAAAATTTTCCTAGCATCCATCAGCCCAAAGGAGTTCTTAATCTGATATCCAGTCCCTGGCCATTTGCCCTATGGGGACTAGACATAGCGGGGCCTCTCCCTAAGGTAATTAACAACATGAGGTGGCTTTTAGTTGGAAAGGACTACTTCACCAAATAGGTCGAAGCTGAACTCCTACCCAACATTCGGGACACCGACGTCAAAATATTTGCGTGGAGAAACCTTGTGACCCAATTTGGCATACCTAAGGTTTTGAAATTAGACAACAGGCTACAGTTCAACAGTAAAGCATTCTGACGATACTACTCGAAGCTGAGCATCATTAACAGATACTCCACTCCATCTTACCCCCAAGGTAATGGTCAAGCTGAGGAAACTAATAAGTCCATTGTGAATGGTCGAAAGAGAAGACTGGATGATTCTAAGGAAAGATGGGCCGAAGAACTAACTAGCGTACTATGGGCATACTGAACCACTCCAAGAAGGTCAACTGGGGAAACCTCATTCTCAATGACCTATGGCGTAGAAGCAATAATTATTGTGGAGATAGGACTACCTACTTCTCAAACTGATAGATTTGGTGAAGAAAGAATAACCAATTACTCAGCAGGCACCTAGACCTTGTGGAAGAAAACTGTGAGTTGGCCTCGGCAAAGTTGACCAATTATCAACAAAAGATTAGCTATGGATACAATAAAGGCATCAAGTATAGGGAGTTTAATCCAAGAGGAAAGTCCAAGGGAACACGAGAGATCCCATAATGAGAAAGTTAGGACCAAACTAGGAGGGGCTATATTGAGTTACATCCATCGCGGGGACAGGAGCATATCGGTTAGAAGACCTAGACGAAAGACCAATAACTAGGCCATGGAATGTATTTAATTTAAAGAAGTATTACTTTTGATTGATAAATAAGATAATGTACATTATTCACGTTTATTACTATTACATCTCAAGAATAACGAAGGACATCAAGAAAATTCAAGCCATGGCATCGAGATTATAATGCAAGAGAACAAATCTTGTGGTACTACACCCTGTCTTTGCCTCGAGTGGGCCTTAAGCTGAACTTTCTGCATTAGCCTGACTCCAGGGTCACTAACGGAAAGGGAAAATAAGACTTAACAAAAATGGCGAGAATAAATCCCATGGTACTAGACCCTGTCTTTGCCTTGGGTGGGCCTTAAGCTGAACTTTTTGTCTTAGCCTAACTCCAGAGTCACTAACGGAAAGGTAAATTAAGACTTAACAAAAATGGCAAGAACAAATCCCATGGTACTAGGTGTGCATTTAGGTCCGGCTGATGCGTTTGCGTTTGCGTTTTCTGTTCTTCTTCTTTTTCTTTTTCTTTTTCTTTTTCTTTTTTTCTTTTTTTTTTCACGCATTTTGGAACAAATTTTACTGTTAAGGCTACTGTTCATGCACTGTTCATGAACAGTAGCCGCAAAGTTTGACTTGTCAAACAATTTTCAGCCAATCAGTGCACACCGTGTACTGTTCACGGACCCACAAATTTCACTTTTCAGCAACTTTTTCATTAAAAATGGGTCCCACTATACTATTCATACATTTAAAAATTATTTTACTATAGTGTTTTTCAGTTTTCAATTTCAGTTTTCAGTTTTTAACTGTATCCAAACGGACCCTAGACCCTATCTTTGCCTCGGGTGGGCCTTAAGCTAAACTTTCTACCTCAGCCTAACTCCAGGGTCACTAACGGAAAGGGAAATTAAGACTCAACAAAAATGGCAAGAACAAATCCCATGGTACTAGACCCTATCTTTGCCTCGAGTGGGTCTTAAGCTGAACTTTCTGCCTTAGCCTAACTCCAGGGTCATTAACAGAAAAAAGGAAATTAATACTTAACAAAGGATGTTAGTAATAAGCCCCGTGGTACTAGACCCTGTATTTGCCTCGATTAATGCCTAAGATGAACTTTCTACCTTAACTCGAATCTAGAGTTAACAGTAGTAAGAGAAACATAAAGTAACCGGGAAAAAAGGGATCTCATGGCCTCAAACTTTACGATTCCTTCAAATACATAAGAGATTTAAGCACAGCCACAGTGTGAAGATAAAAGAACGTCCCAATCCGTGGGATATTATAAAGCAACTCGCATTTTACAACGGTTCTTTAAATAACAAGCAAAGATGAACATGTGAGAAATATGGAACAACAATATAGATAAGGATAGTCAAATTACAAAATTAGCCCTTAAAACGGGGCACCCAAAAACAAAAGAGAAAAGAAAATGGAAACAACCAAAACTAAAGAGTTTAAAATTTAGTCTAAGCACATCTTTTAAGCCAGTCCCCTAGAGGACAGCTCCACAGTAGAGCTTGCCAAATCCCCCACTACTGGCATAACCCGGCTGATCCCCTGACTTCCCTCATAGAGGACTCATCATTGATGATAGCCTAGATCTCGAGGTTGGGAACTATTATCAATTCAAGTGGAATCGGGATGCTATCAGCCTACCTTAGAGTAAAGGTAGCCTCTACTTGCATTTTGTCTAAGGCCACGGTCCACCCTTTAGTGAAGTAACCTAAAGATTCTGCTCCACTTCAGGCTTCTTCAAGATAATGCAATTGGTTTGGCCTTGATAGTAGGCAACTTGTATTTTCTCATCATCCACAGCTACAAAGGCCTTCAGCTCGGCAATCTTGGCCTCCAGGTCCTTCTAAATTTCTTGGAGCTCTTTCTCTAAGGCCTCTTTCCTCTCAGTTATAGCCTTAGTATTCTTCTCAGCCTCAGAGCGAAGCTTCTCAGACTCGGATACCTTGTTCATCATATCCAAGATTTTCTTGAGAAGATCTTCGTTGTCTTTGGTCAGCTCCTCCAACTTGGCCTTAGTTGCCAAGTACCTACTTTCCACCACTGCGGAACATTAATAACCCTACAAACTAGGAGTTAGAAATAAAAGTAGCTTAAAGGTAAAGAAAAGAAAATAGAGAGACAAAGGGTTTACCATGATTGCCTCCCTCTTCATGTTGAGAAGGAGGGCATCATCTTCCCATTGCTCCTAATGACTCATGTCTTCTGGGAGGATGAGTGTTTTGCCCACGAACTTAGCCACACAACCCTCGTGACCTTCCCTCTAGGGCCTGACTCTATCCATGGCAGAAAGAGGCTCCACGTCCACTATGAAGGCCTTGGTGTAGGCCGAAGCTCCTGCGATGTCTACAGGAGCACTACCCTCCTCTGCTGGGGAACTCTCAGGGTCAAGGACCGTCACTTGGGGCCCTGAACTTCCTCTCTCCCCCCTCTGACGTTTCCATCCACCTCATGATCCTCAAGGCAGAGTAGTAGACATCGAGGTAATTTGGGGAGTAGCAGGAGTAGAGGGGGCTTAACTTTGAGGAATAGGTGGATTTGGGACTTGAGCTGTAGAGGGATTAGCCAAAATCTAGCTAAGGGTGACCTAAGACCTCTGGTAAGACATCTCAATTGAAGTATTTTCCATAGAAAGGGTGGTTAGGAGTTCAGGTTCTTGAGTCCCAGTAGGGGGACTTAGAGGAAAAGAATTTCCCGTCTTCCTCTTCCTTCTATGACGCAGGTGTTTGGCGAGAATGACTACTATAATTCCAAGATTGGCCAGGGTGAAAGGAGGTAGGGAGTTGCTACGTCTTCTTCCTTCATCCTTCCAAGCTCTTTCAGATGGGGATAGAACGTATCCCTTTACTCGGACGTCAATGTATGGGAGCAACGAATGATTCTGTGTGATTGCCCTTCCTATGTTCTTGAAACTCCAGTATACGGGAGTATACCCAAGGATAAGGTAGGTGGCCTGAAGCTACCGATCTGAGTGAGGGTATATAGGGGATCTCAGTAGCTTGTTCAGGTCTGTGGAGTTGATCAGCTATCTTTTCTTCTTGAATGCATGGTCATCTGAAAAGACAAAGGGATGAAACAAAATTTAGCATGGGAGATAAGATCAAGTAAACAACACGGATATAAAATTATATATACATACCAAGTAAATATGTAAAGGAAGATCCTAGAATTTCTACCCACCTGTTCTACCTGAAGATGTAGGACATTGGATTCCATCGGGACACCAATTCCCCGAGATGATTAGATAGTCCCCCTCTATCTCTTTGTCAAAATCTAGGAGACCCGATATAAGTCTAACCTCCCCGTGCCGGATTTTGAAGTAAAATCCAAAGGTTTTGCTAACTTGGAAACTATATACGTAATTGATATCATGCTCATTTAAGCTATAACTGAGTCATTTGTTAAGTTCATCTACACAACTAACTAGTCTAAATGCGTTAGGGGTACATTGGTCGGGGTAAACTTTAAAGTGCCGCAGAAAATTGGTCAGCAACCTACTCATATGGATCCTAATTCCCTCTACAAATGCTACCAAGGAGATAATGACCTTTCCTTCCCCCCTTGAGAATATCACCTTAGACTCAGGGCAATACCTAACTTCTACATCCCTGGGGATCCTATACACCCTTTTAAACTCGGCTAGTCTTTCAGGTGTGTCAACCATAGAGTTGAATTTTCCAATTATCCTAATCTACTATCAAGTCGAATAAAAACAAAGAGGGGGGGGGGGGGGAGGACATACAAACAAGAAAGAGAGATGAAGTAATACTCAAGATCACTTGAAAGTGGCTGGAGAAACTCTTGGTGGAGAAAGAGGAGAGAAGATTAAGAAAAAGATTGAAGTAATACTCGAGATCGCCTGAAAGTGGCCGGAAAAACTCTTGGTGGAGAAAGAGGAGAGAAGCTTAAGAAAAAGACTGAAGAGAAATTGAAGAAAAAATTGAGAAGAATGAAATATGGGAACTCAAAAACTGGTCTGAGTTCCCCCTTTATATAGAAGAGAAGGGAGCGGAAAAATGCAAGGAGCGACCTTTGGCTTCCCGCACCTTCCCATTTTCCTAAGCTTTAATCTAACCATTCACAAATACACGTGCCCTTCATCGAAGGGCGGGGAATCCATGCACATTTAGGGCAGTTAATACCTGATGGTGCCACCTCCGATCAATGATAGTTAATGATTATCCCCCATATATCTCGGGCCACGATCTCCACCTCAACATTAATGAAGTAGAGATCATGAGGGGCTATTGTGTGGGGGAGGGGGGGGGGGGGGGATGAACTTAATTCTAGGCCAAGGCCCAAAAGCCATTAGGTTATACTTGAAGAAATGGACCAGTCCATCAATGTGGATACAAGCTAGGGCGTCAAAAGAGTCACAGGTAACTCACCAGAGCAACTCCCATGGAGATCCAAGTAGGCCACCATTACCAAAACTCTTATTCGAGGTAAGGAACATGGATGGCCCTTCAGTGGAAAAGAGTGGGACCGCAGGTAACTATTTCCCTTTTTAATTCGAGATGTTACTCCCATCAAATTCACCTTATGAAACACCTTGAAAGGATAAGGATCACAAAAACAGTCGCCCACGCATTAATGAGAGGTTCTCTACCTAATCTCTTCCACATTAAATACAAATAGGATAACCTGAACAGTGCAGACACCCCCCAAAAGTCTTACTTTAGAGTGTCACTGTATTTTTCTTTTCTTGCTTACTCCCTGTACATTGGGAAAACAATTTATCGTATCTAAAAACATCTCCTCTTTACTCCTACTTTCTTAATTAGTTGTTTGAGCCTCCCACTGTGAGATTTTTACCTTATGTGTATGATAAATAAATTGTATAAGACAGTTATCTAGACATTTGTAATTGGTCGGTGGTGTTTGGATTTCTTTCACCCACAATATATATATGTATATATATATATATATATATATATATATATATATATATTTATATAATTTAGAATTTAATTGGTTTTAGACTCTTCGATTTTTGCACCTAATAATTTACTTGCCACAAAAAAGTAAAAACTTAGATGGATACGTGGCAAAAAAATTGGACTCCAATTGAAATCCAATTTAGAATCTAATTGGATTTGAAATCTTCAATTTTCACACTCAATAATTCACTTGGCAAAAAATTAAAAATTAAATAGGCACGTGGCACAAAATTTATAATCTAATTAAAATTTAATTGGATTTTCTCTAAGCTTTGGCTATTAATATATACTAGTTAAAGCTCGTGCGTTACACAGTTTTATCATAAACTTATAGAATATATATTTTATTTGATAAACAATAATGAATATATATTTTATCCGATAAACAATAACGAAATAAATAATTATTATAATAAAAAAAGAATATATTTTATTGGTATAATAATGATCAAGTATAAAATTATAGCACCTAAATGAAAAATTATTATTTTGTAACATACCAATTGTACTCTAATGAGAATTTTGTATCTTTGGAAGATTGTTGAATACCTCTTTGTACACTATATTTTTAGTATATCCTTGTTTTTGTTTGTTATTGTTCTTTATTAGAAAATTTAATAATTGATAAAAATCACATCAAGCTATATTTAATGATTGATTGAAAAAAAAAAAAAAAAAAACCTAAATGGGCAACTTGTCTTCTTTTATAGGTCAAAGTGTACAACTCTAATAGTTAGCCAAAGCTATTTCAATCAAGAAAAAAAAAAATCAAATTGTTATAAACAATTTATCATCAAATTTATATCAAGACATTCTTAATAATAAACTAAAAAGATTGTTCTCTAAATCAAAATTGGGGAGATGAAAGCATCATATAACCATTGGAACCCAAGCCAAAATAGGCAAATGCCCCTTTCACACAAACTTTCCAACATTTTGCCCCCTTTCCCTAACTAATTAGGGAAATGCCCTTGTTTTGAAACTCGATTTTCTAAAAATCGAGTTTCAAATGTAAAACTCGATTTTTGGAACATCGAGTTATAGCGAACGTGGACTTAGAGATTTTTTTTTTTTTTGAAACTCGAGTTCCATGTGAAGTACTTGAGTTCATGGAAATCGAGTTCCATTTAAATTTTTTCAGGGAACTCGAGTACTTCACATAAAACTCAAGTACTTTACATAGAACTTGAGTTCCAAAAATTTTTTTTTTTTAAATTTTTCGGTTCGCTATAACTCGATTGTCTAAAAATCGAGTCTTAAATTGAAACTCAATTTTTAGAAAATTTAATTTCAAAACAGGGGCATTTCCCTAATTAGTTTGGGAAATGGGGCAAAATGCTGGAAAATTTGTGTGAAAAGGGCATTTGCCAATTTTCTCCTTGGAACCCATGTCATAAAACACAAAATAATTTTAAAAATAATGTCTAAGCATATTTAATGATTGATTCTCAAACCATAATCATATAAATTGGACAAAAATTTAGCAATTTATGTTAAACAAAAGATAAAAAAAAATACACAAAATCTATTCAATTTAATGGAAAAAAAAATTAGAGTAAACAAATGCATACCTACAACTCTGCAAGGTTGTAAGTAGAAGAAGAGAATAGAGAAAAGGAACCGTATGGTACGTATTCATTATGAATTATTTGATATATATATATATATACACACACACACTCCACGTTGAAGAAGTTGATATGAACAAATAATGAAAAAGATCAATCCATAGAGGAAATCAAGAATCTTTTCATACTGGTACCAAATAGCCATATCTGGAAGGTAAAACCCTGATTGTGGGAAGGGATGAATGAAAGTCTTTAGAGCTCAGTCATAGGATAGGTATTGGCTAAATGTTTTATAAATCATTTATTGGACTTAGGCAAGCAGTTGCCCGATCGAAATGATGGAGAGGCCATTCATCTGACCACAACTCCATGGCAAATGTATTTCGATGGCTCCAGTACGCAAGGTAGTGCGGAGCAGGTATTGTTCTTGTCTCTCTTAGTGGTCTAGTTTCTCACCATTCATACCGCCTTTTTTTCCCTATGCACGAACAACGTAGCTGACTATGAAGCCTTGCTTATTGGATTAGAACTAGCTGCGGCAATGGACACACGATCCATCCATGTTAACTAATAGGCCAAAAACATATTGACTCATTGTGATAAAGTAATTGATTAATTAGCCAAGTTTATTAATTAATCAAATTAACATGCAAAGCGCGTGGTAGCACAAACAAATCAGCAATTAAACTAAGTATGCAGCAGAAAATAAATTGACACGGTGATTTGTTTACGAATGGGGAAAACCTACATGGCAAAAACCCCACCGGGTGATTTTAAAGTCACCACTCCCGAGAATCCACTATTATCAAAACAAGCGGTTATAAGTAAAGGAATCTCAGTACTATATACCAACCTACAATTGAACCCTTACCCCAATACCCAATTAGACTTGTTATGTACTGACAATCTCTCATTTTCAATGCATGGCTCCCAGTATGTGACTAACCAATTGTGCGAATCCTAGTACGTGACTTCAATCACCAACTAGAGAAGGTTGTTGGTTGCAAAGTTCTTTAAGAAGCTCCTTGGTCACAAAACCCTACGATGTACAAATACAGCAGCTTCTTCATAAGAAAAATGAACTAGGGTAAATTCTGTCTCCGGTCACAATTTTCTTGAACAAAACTTTGCTCAACACTTGTGTCACCTTTGACGGCCCTTAAAAATAATCCTTATATATGTCTAGGGTTATGAGAAAAGAAAGCCCAAACATATAATCACGGATTGGATGAAAAACAAACTCGAAAATTTGAGTTTCATAAACCTCAATAGATTCCTTATCTATTGAGCTGTTGTTGAGCCATAGGATTCAGACAGCTCTAAGTCTCAATAGATGGTAGCTGTCGAGTTTTAATGAACAACACTTTTCACACTTGATTCCTAGATTTACCCAATTACAAGTGCGTTTTGTCAAAGGATTAGCCAATTACATAAAATAGTGACATATGTTCCTAACATGTGAAATACATATGTCCTAACGATCTCCCCCTTTGACAATCCGTGACAAAACCACAACGAACAAATAAACATATGAGAGAAGTCATAAATCACTCAACTCATACTCACTTGTTAAATACAATAAAATCTATCCTAACACAAACTCTTGAAAAACTTTGCAAGAAGAGAGTTAATGACAAGTAACCTGTATTTTTGAAACATTTTAAGCAAAACTCATCAAGACATCTTAGTGTGAAACAGAAATAATAGATTGCATACATAATATAAGAAGCATGTGCATAAAGAGAGAAAAGAAACAACACATGTAAGGGTAGGTGAAAAACATACATCAATATATAAAGAATATAAGTACAATGTATGTCAAAATGGTCACAAGACCCATGTACAAGAGATAAATGTATCTAAAGTAGAAACAAAAGAAAACGATACATAAAATCCTCACTACATCCCTCAATATCAACACTCCCCCTAACAAAAATCTCCTATACTAACTCTCCCCCTAAGTATGCCTACTCTCATATCCAAAACTACTCCCCATTTTTATCACGAGTGACAAAGGTTAAGAGTATTAAGTAAACATCTCGTCAATGCTGGAAGAGCTAGCATTTCCATCCTCATCATCATCGTCGTCGTAGAAGTCATCATTGTCCTCGGATGCCTCGGGTAGAGGAAAAGGTGACTCCAAAAAGCCACCAAGGCGAGCCTGCCGTCTAGCAATATGGCCGACACAGGTGTTCACCTAATACAACTCAGTAGAGAGTGTATCAAGGCAAGCATCCATGCACTGAAACTGCGCCATGATCGCATCCAGAGTCAAACCCCTCGCAAAAGTAGAGGGAGCGAAGGTGGATGGAGCTGAAGGAGTGGAAGGAGTTGCCGATCTGGACCGTCTCGAACGAAACTATGCCTCGCTTCGTTTAACAGTAGCGGCATCTATAGCACCCATAACGTGCAAGTGGTCGGACAAGGGAAAGGGAATAGAAAAATGGCGTAAAATCCTCGTGATAGCCAAAGGGAAGATGAGCTTATCACAGGTCGTCGAATCCCTATACACATCTATGATAGAAAGAATGAAATGAGAGGGAAAATCTATACTAAGATGCTCTAAAAGGGAAAGCAAAAACCGAGTACGGGGCTCTGTAATAGAGTTATAGTGAGATAAAGGATGTAAAACAAAAGTCATGACCATGTTAAGAAAACGAGGGCCTTTAGCAAAGGCCATATAAGAGGTGAACTGACAATCACCCCAATCAGAGGGACGCTCACAAAAAGAAGAAATAAGCTCGCCATTAGACACAGTCTTAAGATGATCACAACCGGGGTAGTGAGGATGCTCTACGTCCGGGACACAGAGCACATCGGATACAATATTCGGTGTGACCACATTGTGCGTGTCTCGAACGCGAGTAACAAAAAGAGGTACTGAATAATCAAATCCATGCATGTTGGAGTAAAACTCCTGAATCAACACGGATGGACAAGTGACCGGGACTTCACACAATGACTCCCAACCCCTACTGTAGATGACAATGGGTAGGTCAGTGTCGAAGAAGTCCGACAAAATGACTTGGCATTCCGAATGAACGCCTCGTCTAGAGAAGTTCTCAAAGAAGTTCGTTTTGGCCTTCTCATCACGGAACTAGACAGAAAAAGGTGTAGGATCAGAAGAAGTGGATGCCTTGGAATGAAAAGGGTTTCGGGACGAAGTAGATTTGTGTTTAAGTGCCATAGAAGCATTTTTATTCTTTTTGCTTTTTATTTTCTTTGCATATTTTTCTTTTTGAGCAAATCATGCATGGGCATATAAGAGAGAGAAAAGAAATACCCAATTATGTTAAGCATTTTGACATTCCACTTTTGCTATGCTGAAACATACAAATGTCATTTCATGATTGGAGGGCAACAGTGGTGAGATGGTTATTTATTCCTTTCCCTTAGGATTTTCTAGTCCTTCCCATCAAAAAGAGTGATACGAGTGTTAAGTACAAGAGATTACTTAATCTTGAATGTTCAATATGTGTATAAAACACTATGAACGTTTAGACCCCCAATTTCCAAAATATCAATTCAAGCTTATTATCAAACAATTAATATGCAGAACATGAACATAAACATATAACATAATTGATAAAAAATCTAAACCAAATAAAATCACATCCACAGTAGAAATTAAATGGCAAAGATTAAGGGAAGAGAGATGCAAACACAAGGACAACACAACGATGTGTTATCGAAGAGGAAACCGAAGCCCTCGACGTAAAACCTCTCCGCCGCCCTCTAAGCGGTAAATAATCCACTAAAGAATGTAGTTGGGATACATGAACAACAAAAGACCCTCCAAGCCTAATCTATCTAGTGTACCTAAGCCCTCCAAGCTCCAACTCCAACGAGGTTACGCCGAACCTATTTCTTCTTTAGCTTACTGGATTCCACTATAACCCATAGCATTAACCAATATAAATTGCTTCCTTTTGAATTGCTTCCCAAAGCACCAAAAAGCCTTCTCATAGATATGGGTAAGGTGAGAAAAGGATTTGATTAAAGAACACCTCTTAAGGATGTAACAATGGAGAGGGTGAGAGTTGAGGAATTTGAAGAGTCACTATGTAAAGATTGTGGATGAGTCAATCTTGTTTTTCTCTAAGGTTTCTCTCCAAAAATTCTCTCTAGAAGCTCTCAATATTTCGTGGGTATAAAGGGTATTTATACTGGAGTGAGAAAGGAATGCGAAGAGTCAGTTTTTCCATAACAGAATGGACAAGCGACTTGGCCTTGCGACTTGACTGAGTCGCGAGTCCAAGCCACGAGCTAACTAAATGGCCAGTCTGGACTTTTGGTCCTATAGTGCTACAACTGGCATGACAATTCAGCTTCTCTACATGCTTCACTCGTGTGCATCTTCTGGTGGCATGCAAGTCGCGAGCCACTCGCGAGATCCAATTGCGAGTCCCTGCTTCACTGCACAATCTTGAACATTTCTTCACACTCTCACACACACACTACCCTTATATGATTCCCACCTAAATACAAGATTACTAATTATTAAATTACAAGCAAATTTGGCACGGAATAAAGCCAACAAGATGGTTGATTAAATTCGACCTTACAAATCTTACTCATCACAAACATGAGACACAAAGCTCACTTGCTTAATTGTGCATAAAGATGCTCATCTAAGTTACAAAAGATACAAAGTTTAGAAAAATTTGTTTCAATAGCCATCCAAAGTACACAAGTACCAATGTACACATACACACCATTTTTGTATTTTTCAATTTTTTTTATATGAAAAGAAAAATAAACCAAAACTAAAAAGAAAACAAACAAAAACAAATTAAACAAAGTAATGCATACAACTAGATGCAAATGCATAAGAAGGAAGGAGGAGAGAAAGAGATCAATCTATGAAGATTACACTAATGTATTGATGAAGGAATTCAAACTGTTTGCTATCAAGTGGTTTGGTAAATAAATCAGCCTTCTGATCATCAATGTGAATAAACTCAAGAGTAGGAGTACCATCTTCGACAAGCTCCCTAATGAAGTGATGTCAAATCTCTATGTGTTTAGTTCGAGAATGTTGAACCGGATTCTTAGAGATGTTAATGGCACTGGTATTGTCACAGTACATGGTAAGATGCTTTTGAAAAATACCATAATCATGAAGGAGTTTTTGCATCCATAGGAGTTGGGTGCAACAGCTACCGGCAGCGATGTACTCAGCTTCTGCAGCGGATAATAAGATGGAATTCTGCTTTTTACTCATCCAAAATACAAGATTATTACCCACATAAAAACAACCCCCTAAAGTACTCTTTCTATCATCAACATTCCCAACCTAATCAGCGTCAGAATACCCAGCTAAGACATCATTTGTGTCCTTGCTGTACCACACACCAAGCTCAACAGTGGTTTTAACATACTTTATGATTATTTTCAAAGCAATCATATGAGACTCTTTAGGATTAGCCTGATATCTAGCACAAACTCCTACACTATAACTAATGTCAGGTCTATTAGCAATAAAGTAAAGAAGACTACCTATCATGCTTCTATATAGAGATGAATCTACACTTTTACCTAACAAGTCAACAGTGAGTTTAACATTTGGACTCATAGGGGTTCTGACAGAACTAGCAAATTCCAAACCAAACTTTTTCACAAGATTCTTAGCATATTTAGATTGTAATAGAAATATGCCTAAATCTTGTTGACGAATTTACTATCCAAGGAAGTGAGTCAGCTCTCCAATCATGCTCATCTCGAACTCGGCCTGCATGAGTTTTGAGAAGGTATAAGCAAGTTCATCCTTAGTCAACCCAAAGATGATATCATCAACATAGACTTGAGCAACTATCAACTCGCCATCTTCCCTTTTGATAAAGAGAGTTTGATCAGCTTTTCCTCTCTTGAACCCATGTGACACCAAGTATTGTGTGAGCCAATCATACCAAGCTCTAGAGGCTTGCTTTAAACCATAAAGTGCCTTCTTGAGGTACATCACATGATCCAGAAAGTGTGGATCAATGAATCCTTTTGGTTGAGCCACATAGACATCTTCTTTAAGGAGCCTATTCAAGAAAGCAGTCTTTACGTCCATTTGGTAAAGCTTGAACTTTAAGTGACATGCTAGGGCTAGGAGAATTTTGATGGACTCTATACGGGCAACTAGGGCAAATGTCTCATCATAGTATACTCCTTCCATTTGTGAGTATCCTTGAGCTACAAGATGAGCCTTGTTGCAGATCACATTACCCTCCTCATCAATTTTATTGTGGAATATCCACTTTGTGCCAATGATGTGCTCACCCTCCGGTCTAGGTACTAGAGTCCAGACATCATTCTTCTGAAACTGAAGCAATTCATCATACATTGCTTCAACTCAGCTTTCATCTTGAAGAGCTTCCTTAACTTTAGTGGGTTCAACCTGTGACAAATAACAAGAATAAGACACAAAGTTAATAACATTTATTAACTGTACGGTTCCTTAATGTGAGTTCATTCATGTTTCCCACGATAACTTCAGGAGGATGATTTAATTTAATCCTGGAAGAAGGTCTTTTCTCTTCATGGGATTCAAGATTTGGTGAAGTGATTATATATGTAGAATCTTCCACAACACTCGGAGTATCAAGAGTACTTGGAGATGTGGGCTCTTGTTCAAAAATTTCTTGAACTTCCATTGGCTCAGGAGGAAGAATTTCTTTGGGGAATTCCTCACTAACTTTCTCAGAACCAGAATCTGAAAATTCATCAATAACAACATTCAATGTTTCCATTACCTTCAAGGTTCTTTTGTTGTATACCCGATAAGCCTTGCTTGTAGAGAAGTATCCTAGAAATATTCCTTCATCGCTTCGGGAGTCAAATTTTCCCACATTCTCTCTATCCTTGAGAATGAAACAAGTACTTCCAAAAATTCTGAAATACTTCACATTTGGCTTTCTTCCTTTCCATAATTCATATGGAGTCTTCTTGGTACCGGGTCTAAAGTACACCCTATTAACCATATGACATGCAGTGTTAATGGCTTCTCCCCACAAGTTTCTAGCCACATCCTTATTGTGTAACATGGCTATAGCCATCTCCTGAATAATCCTATTCTTTCTTTCTACTACACCATTCTGCTGAGAAGTAATAGGAGCAGAGAATTCTTGAGATATACCTGATCTTGTGCAAAAGGACTTTATATATGAGTTCTCGAATTCTTTACCATGGTCATTTCGAATTCGATCAATCTTTAGGCTCTTTTCATTCTGCAATCTTGTACACAAGGCTTCAATATGCTCAGGAGCATCAGACTTAGATTGTAGGAGGATAACCCATGTGTACCTAGTGAAGTCATCTACCACAACCATGATGTATCTCTTACCACCAAGAGACTTGGTTCTAGTTGAACCCATAAGATCCAAAGGTAGAAGCTCCAATGGTCTAGATGTAGAAAATGTCTGGGTGCCCAGATGTTTAGCTTTCATCTGTTTCCCAAGCTGACATGGTCCACATACCACATTGCTCACTCTATTGAGTTTTGGTATCCCCAAGATTGATTCATGCTTAAATACAACTGAAAGATGTTTGTAACTAGTATGTCCCATCCTTTAGTGCCATAGATCTTCATTCAGTAAATGAATGCTATTGCATAAAATATCAGTTTCAGGAACCAATCCATAACAATTGTCTAAAGTGCGAACACCACTTATGAGTTTCTTCCCAGACTCATCCATGACAAGGAACTTTCCTTTCGAGAATAGTACCATGAAATCTTGATCACATATCTGACTTATGCTCAACAGGTCCACTCTTAGACCTTCTACATATAGAACATTTGCAATGTCCGACAGTTCAGGTAGAGAGATGATTCCCTTTCCTTTAATCTATGATTTGCTCCCATCACCAAAGGTGACATTGCCACCTTTCTATGACTCGAAAACCTTCAAGAGAGATTGGTCTTCAGTCATGTGTCTTGAGCAACCGCTGTCCATAACTTTAAATGCAAACTTCATCATGAAGCACACTTCGTGCTTAGATGACAGATCAGTGGGAATGGTGTTTTCTCTCATCTGCCTTTTATGAAGTAAACATTTAACCTTCACTCTTCTTAGACAAACTCCTTTGCACATCTTCATTCTAAGATAGTCTAGTTTCTTCTTTGTCAACTTGAGATCTTTTCCAATAGTCATCATAATAGCATTCAAATAACTTTTAAACTTGCATTTTCTAATACACTCAAACAAGTAGAGATTAGAAAAACAAGATGTATTTGAAAACAAAAATCTCTTAAAGATAGTTTCAGCCATGACAACAGGGGTCAATGGATCACACAGCAAAGATTAACCCTAATCAGAGTGTGCCTACTCTGATAGCACTTGATAGGCTAAAAACTTATTGACCCCTTGTGATGAATTAATTGATTAATTAGTCAAGTTTATTAATTAATCAAATTAACATGCAAAGCGTGTGGTAGCACAAACAAATCACCAATTAAACTAAGTATGCATCGGAAAATAAATTAACACAGTGATTTGTTTATAAATTGGGAAAACCTATACGGCAAAAACCCCACCGGGTGATTTTAAGGTCACTACTCCCAAGAATCCACTATTATCAAAACAAACGGTTACAAGTAAAGGAATCCCAGTACCTTATACCAACCTACAGTTGAACCCTTACCCCAATACCCAATTGAACTTGTTCTATAGTGACAATCTCTCCTTTTCAATGCATGGCTCCCAGTACGTGACTAACCAATTATGCGGATCCCAGTATGCGACTTCAATCACCAACTAGAGAAGGTTATTGGCTACAAAGTTCTTCAGTTCATCATACGATGAAGATCAAGAAGCTCATTGGTCACAAAACCCTACGGTGTACAAACACAACAGCTTCTTCACAAGAAAGATGAACTAGGGCAAATTCTATTTCTGGTCACAATTTTCTTAAACAAAACTTTGCTTAACACTTGTGTAACTTGTGTCACCTTTGACGGTCCTTAAAAATAATCCTTATATATGTCTAGGGTTATGAGAAAAGAAATCTCAAACATATAATTACGGATTGGATGAAAAACAAACTCGAAAATCTGAGTTTCATAAACCTCGACAGATACCTTATTTGTCGAACTACTGTCGAGCCACGAGATTCAGACAGCTCTAAGTCTCGATAGATGCTAGCTGTTGAGTTTTAATGAACAGCACTTTTGACACTTGATTCTTGGACAGACTTGCATAGTTTTAACACTTGAACTTGAAATATTAAACACATCCTAGATCTACCCAATTACAGGTAAAGTGCGTTTTGTCAAAAGATTAGTCAATTACATAAAATAGTGACATGTTTCTAACATGTGAAACACATATATCCTAACATTAACGTTAATAAGAGTGATTCTCAACTAGTAGTGAAACAAGTCATTGTTGAGTATCAGGTAATAGAAGCAAAGCAGCAGCCATGCACAAAAAGAGCCCTAGACTCAATTCGCCAAGTTTGATGAAATTTAGGTTGACCATGTACCTAGAAGGCCCAATGTTGAGGTAGGAAATCTAAAGACTTTAGTCTTTTATTTAAACACTAAAAGTAGTTGCTTTTTTTTTTTTTTTTGGGTACATGTAGTAATATAATTTAGATAAAAAAAAAAAAAAAAAAGATTAGTTGAAGATTTTGGATTGCAATCAAATTGATATTATTTATCAACTTATGAATTATAATAAGAAAAGGATTAAATGAAGAATTTGGATTGAAGTGGCATGTGAACAGGAAATCAAAAGAATTTTTTTTTTTTTTTTTTTTTAAGTCACATTGTGTGAAGAGGAAATCCAAAAATTTTAGTGTTTTATTTAATCACTGAAAGTAGTTGCTGTTTTTTTTTTTTTTTTTTTTTTTTTTTTTTAAATTCGTTTAGTAATATAATTTAGAACAAAAAAAAAAAAAAGGATTAGTTGAAGATTTTAAGTTGTACTCAAATTGATATTATTTATCAACTTATAAACTATAATGAGAAAATGATTGGATGGAGAATTTGGATTGTAATTAAATTAATATTGTTATCAACTTAGAAATTATAGGAGAAGAAGATAAGAACAAAAAATATATATATCTAAATTTTTAAAAATCTAAAAAAATTTATGCAATTTGTTGAAGCTATTTGGTATAATCACAGCTTCTAGGCTGACTTTTATTATATAGTATATTATATGATATAGAGAATAATATTATTCATTTAAAAATATATAAAAAAATAAAAATTAAAAACTAACAAAACTGGTTGTTGAAGAGTAATTTATTTTATTTTATTATAAATAAATAAATAAAAGAGGCTGCACTTTCCCGGTATTACCTCACCTTTTTTTTTTTCTTTTTTCTTTTTTTTTTTTGAGAAGAAAGTATTACATCACTTAGATTGGAAATTTTTCCATAATAATTATTTCAATTAACATTATTTTAAAATTATTTGGGAATCTAGCCTTAAAATTATTTTAAAAATTAAAACACGATCTTATTTTTAAAAGATTTCAGAAATTGTATTTATATAACACAAATTTTTAAAATAAATGAAATGGTTTTATTCCTAGTAACTTTAAAACAATGTCAATTTATTGTGGGTAAAATATCATTTTTGTCCCTAAATTATTACAAAAGTTTTTTTTTTTTTCATCCCTAAACTTTTAGAAGTTTTATTTTCATCCCTAAACTTTGCAAAATGCTCTGACTTTCTTCCCTCCATCTATTTTCATTAGTTTTTGTCTTACGTGTCTTTATAGAATGCTGATGTGGTATCCGATTTGGACTAATTTATTTTATTTAAAAAATATGGACATATGCCAAAGACTTATTGGCTCACGTGGGAACATTTTTTTTAAAAGGCCAAAACCACCCCATCAAAACTCCAAGTCTCAAGCATGCCGGCGTTAACCCAAAATCTTTAAACCATGAAAACCCACCACCCTCACTCACTGAAAACCTCAAACCAGCGTCCCTAATCGTTGTTAGTTTTTGCCGCTGTCGAAGTTACATAGTGCTAAGTGCTAATCATGTGCGGCAAGCCAACCAAATTTATTAAAGCCATTCAAATACAACACGTGGTTCATCGATGTGTGATGGAGTCTTCAACAATAGACACTAGGGACTACTAAATTGGTTTATATACAACATCTAATGGAGTCTTCAAGAACAATGTCTGATGGATTCTTCACAGTAGCACAACAACCCCAATAAGCCTATATCTAGCCATAGAAATGGTATATATACTAATTATATACATTCAAAAAAGCTATAAGGCAAAAAAATAAACAAATTTTACCTATTAAACGTGTCTAGGACATTGAAACTATTTTGCTGATTTTGGTCGCCAATTGGGCTGTTGCTGTGGGGGTTTTACGGATGGAAGGATTGAAGTTCCACTTCCAGGGAGTGAAAGGTGATTTTGGCCTTTTTTTTTTTTTTTTTTTTTTTTTTAGTGTTCTCACATGAGCCAATAAGTCTTTGCCATGTGTCCATATTTTTTTAAATAAAATAAATCAGTCCAAATTCCAAAATCAACACTCCGTCAAGACAAATAAGACAAATAACTAACAGAAACACGCCAAGGTACTAAAATCAAAACTTTTTGCAAAGTCTAAAAATAAAAATGGAACTTTTGAAAGTTTAGAGGTGAAAAACGAACTTTTATAATAGTTAAAGGACAAAAGTGATATTTTATCTTTTTTTTTTTTTTTATATTTAAAAATATAATATTTTGTAAATTTTTCCCACCTAGACCTGTTTTTTTTTTCCATGTTTTTCATTTCCCATATAAAATTTCTGACAAAGTAACTAATCATTCATCTACACCTCTCCATCCCTTTAGTTTCTTTTCCAAAGAATTTATCCTCTTATAAAATTGGGATAAGAAAAAGTTACAAAAAAAAAAATAGTAAACTATTATACATTTCAGCCACTAAACAAGATCAATGACCAGAAGGATGCAGTTTTACATACAAAACCCTCACATGAAAATCACAAATTGATGCATCCTTCCAAGCAAAAATTACAAAAACTAAAAAAAATAATAATAATAATAAAAGAATTTGCAAATTACACTACTCTAAATGAAGCTCAAACCCATGACATTAATTTAACTCTGCAGTACTCGTGTTTGAATTTTTCATCTCAGGTGGAGGCTTCACATACTTCCCTATTACTTTTTGGTGAGTGCGCTTCCTAATCCTATCAATTTTGTCTTTACTTCTTTGCTTCCTATCTTCCTTTTGCCGATGCCGTAATTTCCTTTCTCGCTCATATACACCTTGCCAGAAGATCTCACCAGTTGATGGCCACAACCACCGTCTAGTAGGATGCTCAGAATCAGCCTCCTCCGCCAAATCCTCATCCATGCTCTTTAGTGTCGCATATGAGAACCATCTAATCCACATTTGACCTCTCCGGCTCTTGAATTTATGGTGTTCCTGCATTACTCCTGTGTCGGGGTTCACATACACCATCCGCCTTGCACTGTGGTATGCCCAAACATTTATAAGTAGCTCAAGAAGCCGTGAATAGCACTGCTTATCCTGCAAATTGTAAACGATAATTCAATTACCACAAAATAGACCAATATCCCACCTACCTTATAATTTGCAAAATTAAAATTTAAGAAAATCCATCCACACAAATAGTTTATGCCAAAGCATATAGTAATTTTCTTTTTCATTCATTTTCTTTTGTAATATATCTTTAGGGCCAATCAAGCAGGACATCCAGAACTCAAGAAAAAAGCAAATTATGTGTTCATTTGGCATGATTAATTTTGCCAGTTTATTTTTGTTACTATTCATGGCCCCACTGCACTTTTTGGTACTATTCATGGGTCTCACTGTACTATTTTAACTAATTTTTACTTTTATCTACAGTATTTTTAGCAAAAAAATTTTAATTTCAGCAAAATAAGCAAATCCCAAACAGACCCTATGTAAGAATAGAAAATTAAATAAGTAGAGAAGTACTTTGGAAAAACTCAAATAACATTGTCCACTTGAATGGTGCTCGTCATACATATGTGCATCCAATGCATCTACAAACATTCTGCACATGGGATCATATCAACAGGTTAAAAAGTGAACAACTAGTACATAACTTTCTCATTACATGAAATAAGCAAGTAGTGCTAGAGAAACCAAGTTGTTCATTATCCTACCTAGAAAACATCACAAACTCTAGGAAGGACCTAGTTGGCAAAGCCCAACTCTGCATGACAGACCATGTGCCGCCATCAACAGGCATGGGTGGTAAAGAATCCAAATCGTGCTTTATGCCATACATCCTCTTAAGAGCCTCAGCAAAAGCGAACCTTCAATCATCAATGATGAAGAAAATCAGATTAAAATTTTAAACCACACAGAGAGAGAGAATGGATATATACAGAATTATTCATACAATTAAAAATTTCATGTCACATTTTTTTTGCTGGTCTTACTTGCAATTTCCAGCATTTATAGCATCACAGAATGACCAAAAATCCAGCTGCAAAGAGTTTCGTGGATCCAAATCCAACCGCACCCAAAAGTAGAGCGTGTCCCCATGCCTTTGAGTTTCAATAGCATCTAACAATGCATTTTCAGCAATTCTAGATAAAGATGCCTGTTTAAGCCCTCCACATTAGATATAAAACTGGATCTAAAGGCACACATCGAAAAAAAATTTAAAACAAAAAAGTTACTTCATTGCTTTGCTTCACTAACCTGTGTGCACGCGCACACATCCAACCCCAAAAGGTTGGAGGTTCAACATAGGTGGTGTTTTTTATTTTATTAATGGTTCATTTGGATTGAGGGAGAGGGAGGGAGAGTAGAGTATAATTGGCCCAAAATTAGTCTATTTTAAGCTAACTCTACTCTACTCCCCTCCACTCTCCTCCCTTCCCCCTCAATCCAAATGGGCCCTAAGTTCAAACTAATGACCTCCGCTTCATGAAGCATGGTCCCTAGCCAATTGTGCTACCCCTTGGAGTAACAAATGTGCTGTAATTTATTTCTTTAACAATTTAATTGTATTCACTTTTTCTTGTATGTTTCAAAAATTGATCACAGCTAAAAATTTAATAATTATAAAGGTAATTATAAGAGGCATGAATGATCACAAAATTCAAGTAACAAACACTAGGGACGCATATTGCACCACCACCACTAACAGCAACTACAAAGCATTAGTTTCAAAAATTTTGGAGTCGGCTACTAATCCTCAACAAATTAGTTAAGGTTGGCCACATATTCCACCATCCCATCAAAAACAAAAAGGAGTTTCATGTACTATCATATGACATTTTAAGAATCACATAATACAATGATTGCAGTCAGGTGATCCATGTTGCCATCCTTGTAAGACCTGGAAGTTCAATAATGACAAGAACAGTTAAGATAGACCAGTCATTTTCTGACATGCCTTATATTATCATCACATGACACAGCCCACTGTTTTAACTTACAAGATTGATGGGTCATAGAAAATGCAAAAAATTGGCCGCTAGTTAGATGTTTAAAAATATGTTGAAATCAAGTGTTTTTTCACTTGAGAGAGTAAAGACTTAAAAAAGAAAAAGGTACTCTAGAGCAGATCCATGTAAACAACAATAGGGATAAAGCAATATAAAGAGCATTGACAAACCTTCCGCGCTGTTGCTCTCCAAGACTGAAACCCAATCCAAGCATTCTTATGAACACGGTCGATCTGATTTGCAATTGCAAAAAAGGCTCCATATTCACCAAGTATATCTCGATAGTAAGGGTTATCAAGAAGTGGAAGACGAGCAGATGCATCAATATCTTCTGCCCCAGGTCTTCGGCCTTTAGTGGACTGCAAGTACCCAGTCCATGTATACATATGAGATTGAATGTAATAGCTCATCTCATCCAACTTCAACTCAAGAGAAACAAGTACAATAACTATTAGATAAGTATTAAGGCCTGCTCAAGTAGAGTGCAAAGGTGGCCAGGAAAAAAAAACCCATACACACACACACACACACACATCCCCAAGGAACACATCTAGAAAGCAAATTTGCATACTACAAATGGTTGTCTGGAAAGAATTGCAAAAGAATATAAAAGAAGAAGAGCAACTATTGAACCTACCAACCCCCATGCTCAAGAGAAAGCACACTATTGAACTCTGAATCTTATATTGCTGAACAAGGTATCTATAATATTGACACGAAATGAGACTATTACCAAAAAAAATAAAAAATAAAAACCAATGCCAAATTGCATATAGATGAATGACTACAATTTTTCTGGCATACCATTTCGAAGGCTGCATTTGTTTCACCTGGAAATATTTTTCAACCATAAAATATTTTCAAGTGAAAAAATTTTCCAGAAAATAAAATATTTTCAAGTGTTTGGTTGTGTTCCTAAAAATTCTTCGAAGAATATTTTAAGAGTGTTTGTTTGCATTCCTAAAAATGCTCCAAAAAACAGATTTTCTACTACTTTCCCACAATTTCTCAGCTCCCAAACAGGCATCACATAATAAACAAATTCAGAAATTAAAATTTACAACCAAAACCAACAAAAATTCACAAGCAAAAATGCAGGTAGACAGAACACCAAACTGGCATCCCCTGGGTGAATGACAGCAACATAGAGGGGTGACGGGACGAGGTGGCAGTTACGAGGATGAGGCAGAGCGGCAATGAGGATGAGGAGCGAAATCTAGGGATGGGGTTGGGTGGGTCACGGAGGTCGGCTGGATCTAGTGGTGGGTGTGGCTGGGTGGAGTGGTTCTGCTGCTCAAATGTGAAGGACTCTTGGCGTGTAAAATTTTATGACTGAAATAAGGGCAAAAAACGTTTTACGCCAAAACAACCCATATTTTCCAAAACCCCAAACATCCGCAAATACTGAAAATATTTTCCAGAAATCAATCTCAGGTGAAACAAACGCAGCTTAAGGTTGACATTTTTTGTTGGAAAAAAATTCATTTGTAATTCCATATTAATATAAATGTATGAACCTACAAGTCTCCAACTATGTCTGTTGTAAGGAAAAAAGTGAAAGATGCTTGGTAACTCACCAGCCCAATCCCGCGATAAAGAGAAGAAAGGTGTAGGAAAGGCCAGGTACCCTCCCCAAAGTATGGTTCATAAATGCTCAGTGGTTGACCAGTCCTTTCAAGCTCCCCCTCATCCCTTTCATGCAAATCCTGCTTAGATCTATCAGCCTTCTTGGCACTTCGATATACTTCCTCCCAGGTTCCATGAGACTGATCAGATCTATCCTTCAACTTCATCAAATACCAAATAATATGAGTTTTCAAACACACACACACACACACACACACACAAAATTGGATAAAGGTCATCAAAATTATTTACCAATATTACACAAAAAATACATAATTTCACAGGACATCACTTACCTCTTCTTCCTCTTTTCTTTTTCTGGCATTAGCAATCTCAATGTTTTTCTCTTCCTCCCATATGCTATATAAAAAAGGTCCATCATCAGCACTAAGTGGTCTATCTTTTGGAGCATTGTTCCACTGCTGCTCAAACTTGTCTAAAAATGTGTAACTTCTCAAAGTGCAGTTAATATATGTTGAATTTGATAGTGCTTCAAATAAATGCCATTGCCATTTTTCCTTAAATTTGAGAGGCATTTCTGCAACATCCTTAGGAGGAGCAACTTCTGATGGGAGCTTGAGAACATTTACAAGGAGTGATGCATATCCCTCAACAGTTTCCGAAACCATCAGGTTTCTTGCAGTACTTCTTCCTATAGAGGCAATATTGCGAGCTAGCGATGATACTTTTCCATTTGAGAACACTTGCCTTATAACTTGTGTCAAAAACTTAGGATTCTCCTTAGGGAAAAGATAGCCATTCACCCTGTCATCAACCTAGTTGTTATTGCCAATGCAGTTAGTAGTTTGATTAGAAAAACAGTTGAAACAAACTGATTATTCAAAATGAGAAAACTATTGGAAAGCATGATGTTTAAGATGCCTTATAAGCAATTACTCTAGCTGTCTAGCATGGCAACATATTAGAAATGAATACCCACAGTTAATTAGGTCCTGCCTTGAGATTCCTTACGTCAAAAATTCTTTTTTTTTTTTGATAGGTCCTTATTTCAAAAATTCAATGGCTGGTAGATAGGCTTAGCTACATGAATTTAAGATAAACAACTCAAGGTGACTTTTTCTTTTTTTTTCTTTTTTTTTTTTTTGGGAAGCCTCTGGGTGATTTTTCATACTAAAATAAACTTAATATGTAACAAAACCTTTCCACAAGGGTCTCCAAGCCAACTAGTTAGAAGAATGCTAAAGGAACAAAATTTAATTTTGTGTTAAAAAAATGGACTATCAATACTGTTAAATTACCGATTGTCCCAAAAGCTTAAACTATTGAGATAAGGTAAATTTAATTATTCAACCATACAATTCTAACACTTCCCCTCATGTTTGGCCTGCATGGGAATTTAAATGGGAAGTAGAATGGAGGCAATGATAGAACTTAGGATCCCTCACTCTAATACCATGTTAAATTATCGATTGTCCCAAATGCTTAAACTATTGAGATATGGTAAATTTAATTATTTAAACAAACAATTCTTATAGTACTCTTCATAATATAGGGAATAAAGTTTCAAATACTGTAAGGCCAGCCACGGGCATTTAAAAGAATATTTGTTCATGAAATCACTAGACCTCAAATGAGGATGTTGGTAGATGAGAGGCAGGGGAAAAAAATAAAAATAACATAAGAAATGAACAAATCAGGAGCTACCACGCTGGTAAATACAAGTGTCCTTTAAGTCAAAGGCCTAACAAGGAACAAGAAGACAGAAAAGAACCAGGTTCAAGTCTTTGGTAGACGGGAAAATAATAATTTTAAAGACAACAACCTAAAGTATTGGGGACACGTATTTACAGAGCTGAATTGAGATTATGAATGCATTATCCTCCCATGAAACTTCTGTTATTTACTGTATACATTTAGTTGCTTTGGAACATATATGTGTGTGTTGATCAGAGTTGGTGTGTGAAGAGATGAGAACAGCATTTAGAAACATACATATTTCCTTATCATGGAGAGGTCTGGGGCAATGATTGGCTTCTCGAAGCACATGGCTTTCATTAAAACTTCCGGAAAAGATTGCTCTTCAAGGAAGGATCCATATATCACAAGATCAGCCGTGCTTAAAATATTGTCTGCATCCACATCAATAGCTTTGTGCTTTACAATGCCGCTTGGATATGTCAAGTTAATAGCAATTTCCTACCGACAACAAGATAGCCAATAAGATGATGACTAAATCTATCCAAAAATATTAGAACCACACTTTAGCAGATATTTACCTCAAATACCACGCCATAGTTACTTGTTGAATCCCCACTTAGAACCACAATTTTGAGATTAGAATTGGAATTATTATCTAAAGGGAAGTCTGAAAGAACTGGTAATAAAGCCTGTAAAATGATGGCATGCTCCAACCACAAACCCCTATACATAAATTGGCTTCCCACAATGGCTATAACAGCATCTTCAAGCTCATAACCCATCTTGACACGCGGATTATCTTTGTGTAAGGCCATTACAGTGTCTGCTTCCCATGCTTCAGCAGGAGTACCCGGAATAACAAAAAAGTTTCCAACATCAAATGTGGAGTAAATCATCTGTTGAAAGACCAGAATGATATAAGACTACTAGAAATAAGTGCCAACTTTTATTGGGGCAAAAACTCACTTATCCAAAAAAAGAGTGCTAATTTCAGAACCAATTTCAATGCTTTGTTAATTAGACAATGAACAAGTTATCATCGGCTCACTTTATTTATAAACTAGGATGCTTTCTCAATGTCACATGAGTTTTATTGGCATATGGTTTCCAGTCTGCACACTTAGATCTCATGAGTCATTTACTCTATCCTAATTAAAAAAGATAGGAAATTGAAAAACCAAGAATGGTGTGAAACAAGGAGTTTAAAGAGGATGTAGATTTCTTTCTTTGGTTTAAATAGGTTGAATGGGGTATGAAAAAATAAAAATAAAAATCCTATTGATTAAAAAATTTATGGAGGAGGTTTAGATTTATTAATATATGGATTTGAAACATATGGATCATTTTGATCAAGGAATTTAAAGAGGATTTAGATTTCATTCTTTAGTTTAAATAACATGAATGGAGTATGAAATGAAATAAACAAATAAAATAAAATAAAATCCTATTGATTAAATTTATTGAGGTTTAGATTTATTAATACATGGATTTGATACGACTAAGTGTTAGAGGTCATTTCAAATCCATAATATTACAAGTGTTTTTGTTTGAACAAATCTCTAAAACTCACATCATAATAAGGTGTTAAATTTATATCAAGCAATTTATATTAACAATTATTTTTCAAATCCCTTGATTTTAAATCATAAAATCCAAACGCAACCCAAAGGAGTTTTATCACTGGATACTGGAAATCACCCATTCCATGTGTACTAAATGTAAACAGATTATCAACAAGAATGAGCGTCTACAAGAATTTCCTGTTAAATATTACCGGAAGGATATAGTTTGGAAAGACAACAACACTAGAGCGGTTGAAGATTCTTTTCCAATCATTTAAAAGATCGATATGACCACTTGAAATATATTTTCTTGAACGAGTAGCAAGCGATCTTTCATGGATGGTCCATATCAGAGGTAATGACTTGAAAGGTTCCTGCACAAAACTGTAACAAGTAAAATCATTCTATTAATTGGATAAGCACAATGCTGATGAGAAGAAATCTTAAGCATCATTGGCAACATACTTAGAAATATTTCAATAAAACTAAGGAAAATTAAATCACACAAATAAGAAACAAATGAAACTAAAATGGAACAAAATCAGAGTGATTACATTAACTAGCAAAAGAGTCAGTGAGTTTTCCTTATTAACCTTCTATGATAACAGAAGCTTCCACACTTAATTCGTAACAATCTAATGAAGAAGCTCTCTCATTTTTATTTTTATCGGTGAAGAAGTTCTCATTATTAATAATGCAAAAGGATAGTTGAGAGCTCACTATCTCAAGCAATCACGTTCTTGCTATGCTTGTCTCCTCAAGAAAACTATATAACCAAGATTTTGTTCTCCCAATAAAAGAGTGGAAGAAATTTTTACACTGGCAACATTAGTGCCAGAGATGATTCTGTGTCTGAACCAACAATGCACATATACAAGATAAAATGACACACATTATTGACTACGCACACAGCATAATCTTCCATGCCCAAAATCTCAAACAATGTTTTTCAAGACTCCTAAATAAAAATTACCTCAGGCCTCAGCCCACATGGGTCCCCCTTGGCACCACATTGTCAAGCCATCTGTTGTCATCCACACTTGTGCAGACAACCAAGAGACCTTAAGCTACATAATATAAGGTCAATTCTGGTCTATGTCAAAGCCTCTGGTCCATCACAGATATCTACCAAATCATTATAGTCTATTTGACGCAAGACAAGTAGAACAAAATTAAACAATAGGAAAATAAAAGATAGGAACCCAGGAGTCAACACCTTGGCTTGCTTGGAGTTGGCAACAAGCGAGGAAAACCACTAAGAGTCAGCACTTAGGGTTGGTTGGAGTCAGCACTAGACCACAACCAAAAGGAAACTTTTAATTCATCCAAAAAATCATATCTAAAATTGAGTACAATAGTTTGCTTATATTGGAAAAACTTTTTTTTATAACTAACTTATATAGGAAAAACTAAACCTAAGGCATAGGAAACCCTACTTATTGAATGACAGAAATACACTTCACTTTCAATTAAAAAAACAAATTAACCTAATTAAATACTAGGGCCTAAAATAAAAATACACTTGATGTTCAAAAACAAATATTAATAAATTATAATAAAATTCTCCTTGTGCATCCCACATCACTATACCTCATTACCAAGACCACAACAATGTGCTAGATAGACAACTTCCCAGTTCCTGCCCAACTTTTAAATCAATATTTAAAAGAAGGCATAAGTATATTTGTATTTTTTTTTTTTTATCGTCGATAAGTATAATTGTAATTATTGAACACTCAAATGATAAATGTTTTTATTAAAAAAACTATTGGAAGTTGTTTCCAATCATCTATGTGTACTTCTCTCTTTGTTCCTTTATGTTTTAAAAAATCTGATGCTATTATAGTGATACAGTATCATCAGCTCTAATAGTTTTCCAAACCAGTTTCTATACTGAAGAAATTTTAGAAGAGAGAGTGCAGAGAGTTCATGTGACCACAATAACTTGAAGTTTATTGTTTCAAAAACATAGATAAAATCATAAAATAACTAATCTTACCATGAAAAGACACCTCTGGCTTCAAAAGAGTTCACAAGTATGCCATCATAGCTGCAAAATACATACATTCTTGTTATATGTCCAAAAGTTACCAGATCCAATAAACTGAACCACATTCATATGCTCTGACCAACAACTCAAAAATTACATTTTATATATTTAGTAATAATTGCATAGTCACCTTGATCAAATTTCAATAAGCATTTAATTTAATATTACACAAAACTAAATGATAATGGATAACATCAATTTCATTTGCATGAGAATCATGACAAAAGACCAAAAAATCTATTCGTAATTAATTGATCACCAATTCAGAAAAATCAAATCATGATGTTAACACAGATTTTTTTCACAAGACACTGAACACAGCCCATCAAATGCCAAATGTATTGAAACAACTTTAATATCATTTCAACATTCCTTGGTAAGATTAAGTTAGAACAGAGTGCTAGTTTTCCTTCTTTTTTCTTTTTCTTTTTTGTTATAAATTATTTTTATTAAATGAACTGACTGCTCTTTCTGGGAACCAGAGCAAAATAATTCTTAATTTTGCTTCAATCTAAACAAAATCCCCTAGATAAATTATTTTTTCCTTAAGTTCAAGGTACATTGGAAAAGTAGTATGAGACACGTACTTTAACCAATCAACAACAATCCCTGTCTTATCAAATGCTTGAATAATGGTGACTGGAATTCCTATTGTTCTCCAAACATCATGCACAGGACCATCTTCAAGCGAATAAACCTGCAAAATTAATAGAAATCTGACGTCATCATCTGATATAAAAGTTATAAAATTTCCATTTATAATTTTATGGTTCACAGTGAACTCAAGGTAAATGCTTTTAGTCACCATACAACTTTTCCAAGACCTGAGATGGGCAAGTCTCTCATGACAAGTCAACAACCAAAGAAACATCTTATAGTCATTTGCCTCCAATGCTAAGGGCATATAATTCTTTGGACAAAAAGGAAATTCTATAAGAGTATACAACATGGAATGAGTTACAAGTTAGAACCACTAAATGACTACTGCCAATTTGAATTTCTTTTATATTTTCACAGAAGTGAGGAAGTTGGGGTATAAAATCTGAATCTCATGTGTTAAATACTTACAACAGGTAAATAAATCAATATTTAAAGATCCCAGAAACATATATCTAGTCCTCATGCTCACAATTACTGTCCCAAATTAGGCCAATCTTTCAAATTTTCATAGCCTGGCAGTCATTTGATTCAATCATATTTCCATCAAATTCAAATTGAGGTCAAATTATTGATTTTCATCACTCCATCTCTTCACGGTCATTTCCTTCAAACCCTACCATGTGCTAGAGCTTTTATACCATTCTGTATGTCCTGAAAATTTTATGGCAAAATTTTCTATCACGACATACATAAGTTTCACAGGTAAGGATGTGTAGAACATTAAGAGTTAGAGAAAGACAAAGACAAGAGACCAACTACAAAATAATTTGAAACTTGCAATAAATTCTCTATAAATTTTGACAGTGATTCCAGTAGACCATTAAGATGGTTTGATTTTAAATTTTAATGAAGAGGTAGCAGGAAAAGCATTTAATAAGATGGCTGCAAATATTCCAGTAAGTTAATTTTGCTATTCAATTCAAGTAAAATTGCTATATCCCCCTTCTAATCTCATTTTCCATCAAGAGAAAATGAACAAAAAGAAAAAAAACCTTGATTTCCCTAGCATAAAAGTGAGTAACCATTATTGAATTTGATAGGTCCAAGGTTAACAGCAATAACATAGGTCTAATTTACTTATCAAAAAAAAATGGTCCAATTCACTTCTAATTCCTACAATTGCCAATGACTAAGAACCAGAATATCAAGCACAATATCAGAACACTATGAGTGGATTACAGTCGCCTAAGCAAGAATCAAGTGATAATTTGAGAATTAGGATTCAAGCCTAAATGCCATTTGTAACACTTGGTTAAAATCTATCCCATGCCTCTGCACTACCCAGCTAGTGATGTTGCAGTCATCACTCAAGTAAAAATGCCATAGTCCTAGAAACATTGTTTACTCTCTTCACAACCATACTCCAAACGTAAAAGTACAAGAACACATACAAATGAAACTACCTGAAATTCATAGCCCATCTCCTGCAAAGCAGCTGCAACTGTCACCATCAGTAATTTTTGTGAATCAACCAACAGATCTGCAAAAACCTTCAAGTAGAAAATGAAATAAAATAAAAAAACAGTCACGCACCCCAAAGAAGCAAAGGATCCTCCAAAGTAATTAATCTCACTATAGAAATAGTAAACATCAAACCACACAATACCATTGAGCAAACAAACAAACAAAAATGTAAGAACCCACAAATAGTTCTGACAATAATTGAATACTGACCATTGCAAGCTGGGGTTTTCTGTAGGAAAAACGCTGTTTTGTCCTGTTGAATGCAGGAGAATAGAGAATAGCCTCTCTAGCTTCTCTTTGAAATTTGTCCAAAAGCTTTGAAGGCTCAAATCTAATATCCTCCCCAAAATCCAACACACCCATCTCCTTCAAAAACTTGAAATCCCCAGAACTGACTTCCACATTATCTTGCAATGAAGAATTCCCAGACTTTTCCACAGAACCAGGCAGAAACATCTGGAAGAGCACCACAAAGAAGAGGAACACAGCCACAGTGCAAATCCATTGCAGGTAATCTAGCTTCTTGAAAAGCAAGAACCTTGAGAACCTTGATCTGGGTCTCTGTGAAAATGGGTGCCTCTCAGTTCTAACAGAAGAGAAAGACCTGAAAAGGTTGTCTCTTTTCAATGGAATTCCAGTTTCCAAAGAACCCATTTAGAGTCCCATCAAAATAAAGGAAAACACAGCTTCAAAATTGACAAGAACACATCAAAATCAGCTCTTCTTATAGTGTTCTTCTTCTCAGTGCAAAACAAAAAGAAGACAAAGAAAGATTACACAGGAGGGGGAGGTTCGTGTTGAGATGTTAATAAACATGCTTGAGGTGAAAGGTCAGAGAAAGAGGAGGATTCATTGGGGTCATCATGTTCACAATAATAAAGGATGATAATGATGACGTGTATTTGGTCATAGTCATAGACATAGACTTTTTTTTTTTTTGTCAACCAGAGGTTTTTACAGTACTTTTAGTTACTGATCAGAGACTTGTTTAAAAGATTGGAGAAACTGGTTTTTCATTTTTTTTGTGAAATCAAATGTGGTGTTGTTAGAATAGAAGTAGTAGAAAGAAAGAAGTAGTAGAAAAAGCAAACACTGAAAGAGCTACAAATTCGGGAAGGGACAATCTAAAATCTAATAGAACCTTATTTGTAGCGTGTGGTGTCTTAAATTACAAGTTTGCTCACAAGGATAGCCTAATCCCATCTGTTTAGTATTAATTTCACTATTCACTGTTTTTAACTTATCTATACTTATAGCCAATCGATACTGGCATTCTGAAATTTTGATTGGCTTATATTTTATATTTTTAAATGAATTCTAATTATTTAGTTCTTTAGAAAAACAAAATATGACAAGAGCCAATCCCCTGTCCTTACTCCTTATAAACGGTCAAATTATTAAAAAATTTAAATAAAATAAAGAGTAAAAGAATTATTAGTCCAACTCCCAAATATGATTTCTTGATTTGATAAAAAGTGAACTAAAGAAGTTGAAAGTCTATACTGTATATCCAAGAGTTAAGCCATTTTAGATATACTTCACTATAAGTTTCTTTAAAAAACTTTTTTCGTCTCTCCATGTGTGTTAAAAATATTTAGTATTCTCAAAAAAAAAAAAAAAAAAATTGCTTAAAATCAATACTATACATTAGCATGATAATTTGTCAATAACCTTTTAAGTTAGATGACATCTTCTTATGCTTTTTTTTTTTAAATAGACATATTCTTATGTTCTTATTATTTTTAATGAGCGTTTTTATATTCAAATTCTTTTTTTTTTCTTTGAAAAAAAAATGTGGTTTTAAATCATTATAGAGTGATTGTGGTATATATATAATTGGATAAAGTAAGTATTTGGTCTCTATCCTATATACTATATTTCAATTTAATCCCTAACCTTACAATTATGTCATTTTGGTCCATAACCTTTTAGTATCATATCAATTTAGTTTCTACCATTATCTTTTTTATGAAAATTGATAACATGTTTAATAGCCAAAATAAAAAATTAGTTTCCATTTATGTGACAATAAATTTAAATTTTATTTTGATCATTTGTCATGTAAGTAATTTTCATCTAAGATATAACAGCAAAAACAAAATTGACACGATATTAAAATGTTAGGGACCAATTCCACACCATTAAAAAATTATGAACTAAATTGAAATATAATGTAAAAATTAGGGATTAAATATATAGTTTACCCTTTATAATTTTATATAACCATTAACATAGATTTTTACAAAGTTATATAAGTTTGTACAAATAAATGTCAATGTCAATATCTTTACTACTATTCATTTTGCAATAAATATCACAAACTCAAATGCGTGTACTAATAATATTCAATGATTCCCTATTTTTACTTTCTCAAAAAAAAAAAAAAAAAAGAGTTTACAATTAAAAAAAATAGAGAATAAATGTATGGTTCTCTAGCTGCTTCTATCTGCTTTATTAGGTTCCTTCTTCCCTAAGATTCTGGATAGAGATAGTTCCAGACCATATGGTATTTTTGGGTAACAAAGATGATTTTTTTGTTTTTTTTGTTTTTTTGATAACCAAAGATGATGTTCAGTAAACATAAAAAATATTAGCGATATCCTTCGTTTTTATGGAATTGATAACTTTTTTTATAATTAAAAAATGGAATAAATATGAGGTTGGCACTTGGCAGACTCAATTTTAACTATACACCCAAAAAAATAAAAAATGACAAGATTTTAATCTTTAAATATACAGTAAAAACTGCTTTAAATTGGATAACAACAAAGTTTTGTTCCTTTTATTTAATTTAGAAGCAGGGAAAAGCATACTGTCTTACCATAAATGAACAAACTCATAAAAAAATATTTTCAAAAAAGAACAAAAAAGAAATCAATTAATAAAAATAAACTATTATAACAGTTTGACAACTGGAGCAGTTGCAATAATTACCTGTCAAGCACAGAGATGGGCACTTTCTCCATTTTCTTTTGCGGGTGCTTACTTTTTTTGGCTTAAGACTTCTACAGTACTACTTTCCTCTTGTGAGTTTAGAGATGTTTACGCCGTTTGGTACCATTGATGTTATTTGTATTTTTGGAAAATGTGTAAGGAAAAAAGTGTACAAAAATATGTATAATATTGTTTAAACACTAAATATTATTACTTAAAATACCTTATCAAACCGCCCCTAATTTTGCAAATCTCATCTTCCCCAGATCCAGATTTTTATTAATATTTAATAGTTGAATATTTCCAACTTTCCCACAATTTTCCCAACCCCATTTAACATAAAATATTTACACAACTTTTTTTCCCCTATATTCCAGTCAGATTTCTCTATAAATATCATAGGATAAACAACTTATTATTTATGTCCAAATCCTTAACCCAGATTGAGCTGTTGTTTTGTATCCACTATTTCAATCTAGGAGTGCTTGTTCATAGATTAATTTAAACCTTATTTTAAAAGCTTGCAATTGTCGAGAATTCCTTAGTCTCTTCATTGCTAACTAGAAGTTATAAATTGGTCAGTCGAATAACAATTCAGCGTTTGTAGTCCAACGGTTAGGATAATTGCCTTCCAAGCAATAGACCCGGGTTCGACTCCCGGCAAACGCAATTTTGTCAAACATCATAAGCCAAATGTGAGGTTTGCACATTATAGTACAAAATTTCTCGCCAATTCTGCACAATTTATAACAAGAAACGGGACTAGTATTTTTCTTTTTTTTTTTTCCCTTCCCTTTTTACTTATTTTCTTTGCTTTCATAGCAATCCAATAGTAGAAATTGCAGTCTTTCTCTTTCTATACTTTCCTTTCCCTCCTTCACTTGATCCAAATGCAATTTTAGGTTTCTACAAAAATGAGAATAGGTGTGATTTTGGCATTGACTAATAAGCCAGCTTTTTACTTTTTTGTTTTTATGTATAGCTTTTTAAAACTTCATTTGAGATTTCTTACGTTTTTTCACTTTGTAAAGTACAAGTATACTTTAACACACTTTCAATAAAAAGCTAAATAAGGTGTACCCAAATAGACAAAAATCCAAGAAATATGATTTCATTTTCAATAAAACTAAAATCACAACAAAATTTCACATCCCTAATTTGTCTACTAACTCATTCATGAACACACCACAATCTACAATTTAATTCTATTTTAATGGTTCATGTGTGAGATGATAGACAAATTTGAAATTGTTGTGAAAATCATCTCATATCTCTCGCTCCATTTTAACCCAAGAAAATAAGGAAGTGCTTTAGTCCTTGAAACCCTTTAAAGCTCCTAGTCCATATGGGCTTCATGCTAGGTTCTTTCATTGTTTCTGGCCGCTAGTTGAAACTTCGGTAATAGAAATAGTTCAAAGAGTTTTTCTAGAGTGGAAGAGTTCCCCACTTCATCAATAAAACTCTTATTATGCTTATCCCAAAGCACCCTGGAGTAGATTGTCTTTGCAGCTTTCAGCCAATCAATTTATGCAACACTATGTATAAGGTTATCATGAAGAAAATTGTTGCAAGATTGTGCCCTTTTTTGTCAAATTTCATAGCTTCTATGCAAACCACCTTTGTCCTAGGTAGAAAAGGCATTGAAAATTTTGACATTGTCCAAGAACTTCTACACACCGTAAGCTCTAAGAAAGGCAATGTGGGGTACATGGCTCTTAAGATTGATCTTGAAAAAGGCGTATGACAGATTAAAATGGAGCCTTATTGATTGTTATTGTTCAACATTCCAAAATACCTTGTGAATGTGATCATGGGTTGTGTTTCCTCATATAGTGTTGCTGTGCTTTTTAATGGAGGAGCTTTAGAGGAGTCCCAACCTTCTCAGAACATTAGGCAAGGTGACCCCCTATCCTCATACTTATTCATTATGTGTATGGAAGTTCTTGATTTCCTAATTAAAGACAAATGTGACTCTGAGCTATAAGACTTGGTGAAAGCTTAGTCGATGACAAGGTCTTGCTTAGTCTTCTTGTCTAAGCTTGAGCCAATACGTGTGATCTTCTCCGAATTAGATTCGTTCAGGGGGACGTCTTCTAATTCTTTTATCAACTCAAAGGTTGCCCTCCTTTCTTCAACGTTCATGGTTGATAATCGTTCAACTATCTCTAACATAGCCAGATAGCACTCCCTAGCTGTTAGTTGATCTCCCTAAGCTTCTTCTATCCCATACTCTGTTGGAAACTTGACTGCTAGATGGTAAGTGGGCGTTGTTGCTCTCCATGTATTCAAAGTAGGTTGTCCTATGATGGTATTGTAAAAGGACAAATAGTCCACAACAAGGAAATTCACTTCCTTTGTGATTTGTCATGGATAAGACCCAACAACAACGGGCAGGGAGATTGTTCCCATGGGATAAAATTTTGTTCCTCCAAAGCCTATCAGGGGGCACTTGCTAGACAAAGTCGTTCCTTGTTAATCCCCATTTGAAGGTTTGATAATAAAGAATGTTCACTAAACTCCCATTGTATACTAACACTTTCTTTATGATGAAGTCAGGTATTGTCAAAGTGATGATTATAGCATCGTCATGAGGATGATGTAATCTTTTTGCGAGATACTGTTGGCTCATCCATCTTGGGTACCTTCGATGGACAATTGCACTGCACAAAGATAAGTCTTCTTTGATTTAGACAACCCTCTTATTGACATTCCTCCTACTATCATCCTTATCTCTCCAAGAGGAGGTCTTAGTGGTTCTTTTGCTCTGCTCTTCAGCAGCTGTCTTCTGTCTCTTTGATCCTCTCCAACAAAGTTCTTTAACTCCCCTTGCTTGAATAGGACCTCAATCTGTTGCTTTAAGTCATAACACTCGTCGATCTCATGTCCATGGTCATGATATAATTGATAATATTTATTCTTTGATCGCTTGCTAAGGTCTCCCTTCAACTTTTCTGGCCATCTTAAAGATGGATCGTCCTTGATCTACATGAACACTTAATTGAGTGAAGTATTCAGGGGGGGGGGGGGGGTGTAGCTTGAGTATCGTCATGTGGACAATCCTGCATTTTTGCTAAATTTCTTGTTAGACGTTTTGGCCTTTTACTGACGAGGCCTTAAGTCTAGATGTGGCATGTAGTCTGGATGCAAAATATAGAATGGACAAGAACCTAATTCCATTCGCTCAAACTTCTTTTTCACTTTCTTTACAATAATAGTGTCCTCCGCATTTATGAAGCTCTATGCTAAGTGCAACAAATTTGCCATCGTCCAAGGGTCTTTGTCAAACATACGAAAGATGAACGACTCTAAGAAGACTCCATTTGGGAAAGCGGTTAGGAGCATTTTATTATCAGATTTGTCTACGAACAAAGCCTCCTTATTGAAGCAGTTGATGAAAGACTACAGACTTTTGTTGTCTCCCTGTTCTATCTGCAACAAACTAGACGTTGGACGCTTGTGTCTTTAGCCTCCAAAGAAATTGTTAACAAAGGGCTTGCTCAACTCTTGGAAGTATGATATATTGTTAGTAGGTAACTTGATAAACCAAATTCTCGTTGAGCCCTTTAGCATGGCGAGAAACCTCTACACATAATCTCATCAAGTATCCCTTAGAGATGCATCAAAGTTGTGAACAAGGCAATGTGATCACAAGGATCTAGACCCATCATATGAGTCCATATAAGGCATTCTGAATCTAAGAGGTAAAGCACGAGAAGTGATTGATGCAGTGAATGGGAAGTCTATACAATGGACTAGGTCGTCCAAGTTTATCTTCCCTTTCATGGCATCCATCATTTCTTACATAGTTGTCATCATTTGATTTACTTTCGCTTCTAAATGTGGTGCACCCTTGGCCATTGGGGCCTTTGACTAGTCTAAGTCCTCCCTGTTGGCATTACTCTATGTACCTTCTTTTCCCTAGACTCGTCCAAGTGCTTCCCTTCTAGTGATGGTTTTGATGATGTTTCCTTTGCCAATGGATTTGCTGTGCTAAATCCCAATTTTGCCATGTCAATTCTTCAACTACAATTGCCATCGACTGCACTGCCTTTGGATGGGATCCCTATGCTAAGGATCTTTTTGGACTGGATCAGGTTATGGGCTAGACGCATCTCTTACCTTGGGGTTTTCTAGGTTGGTAGCTATTGATTGAGTTTGGACCATGTAGCCCCTTTTGTCTTAAGAACATTAAAATGACTTTTCACATGAATTCCCATAGACGGTGCCAACTAATGAAGTATGATATCAATGGGTTGTATACTCTGAACTTTGTGTATGCTTTGAAGACCTAAAGAAGAAAGAAAATACTATCAGAGTGCACCGATGTGGTGCTGGCCAAAGACCCTCTAATGGTTAAGTCAGAAATTCTCCCAAGATCTCCATAACTCTCAAAAAGTGTAAGAGTTAGCAAATGGCTTTTAGTACCTTTGATTTGGTGAAGTCTGGCATTTAAGTAAGGGATCTTGAGTGGGTCTACTTGTTTGGTTCCACTACTCTCATGGGAGATATGTGGGCCTAATGGAGTAAATGGGAGCGAATTTTGGGGAATTCAATCCCATGTTTTGAAGTAGTGAATTTGTGTGATAAACCATAAACCTGATGAAAGTGGCTAAAAATTACTAAGTGTCGAGCTTTTGATATTGTGGATGATGACCTTACTTAGACAATACCACTTAGACGAGTTTCTGTCTTCCTCATTAAACGATCATCTTGGACGATGGTGCATTTTTATTCTTCATCAAAAATCATATAAATTCAGATTTTTATGTACTTTGATATGATTGAATGTGAAACTACAAAATTATTTATTTGTTTATACAATTATTTTATATAATTGAAGGATTAATTATATCTTAATTCTTTTTTGTTTGCGTATGCTTTACTATTTTTGATATTTTCTTATATAAGTTGTGTAAATATGTTAGAAAGTTACTTAAATTTGTGTAGATTTTTTTTATTTAAAATCAAGTTTGCTGATTTCTATAGATTTTGTCAATTTATTTATATTTTAGTCTTTAAGACATTGACTGCAACAAATAAAATGTGGAGAAACTACCATCTTAAGAGCACTTGCATCAATCAATACAAAATAGAAAAAAGTTATCAATTTTACACATTTTAGCTCAAAAACTATCCACATCAGTCTGTCTATTATACTATTCATATACACAACTGTTACAGTAACATGTAAATATACAAGTTTATTGTAGCTTTTTATTTTTTAAATATTTTTTTGTCTCTCCTTTCCCATCAGATTTTCTCTTTCTTCCTCTATTCTCTACCTTGACTTTATTCTTTTGTCAAAGCCATCCTAAATCTAGATTCAAACTCATCAAACCCATATGAATCACAAACCCAAATTGCAAAGAAGAAATAGAACATACCCATATTAATCATCAAATCCAAATTGCAAAGAAGAAGAACAAACCCATATGAAAAATTGCAAAGAAGAAGGAGAAGAAGCAATGGCAGGAGCAGCAACAGATGAAGAAGCAGCAGCAATAGCTGAAGAAGGAGACAAAGGTCCAGCCATGGAGTTACGCTTTTGTGGTGGTCATGTGAGCTTCGGCCATGACCATGGAGGTCCAGCCATGGAGGTTTTGTGGTGGTCAGGAGAGAAGAGAGATGAGAGAGAGCGTCATGGTCAAGAGAGAAGAGAGAAAATGTGAGAAGAAATATAGGTAAAAATAATAATAAAAATAATTATTTAATTAAAATGAGGTGTAAAATAGATATTTTGACGTAAGCATTTTGTAAAATTAGTTGGATAAAATATAAAAAGTAGGTTGTTATACTAAAATAGACAAAGAAATTTAGTCAAACTGATGTAAATGCTTTAAATTGGATATCTTTTGGATAAATTTTCTAAACTCGGTTGGTGCAATTTTAGGTAACTCAAATTTGACCCGAGCTTTAATTCACACGGTATTTACCAGAGTCAAATCTAACCACAAACACCCCAACTTTTAAACTGAACGAAACAGAGAGATATTAAATGGACCACTTTTCATTTTGTTGATGGTTTATGCAAGTATCTAAAAACATAAGATAATCATCTCAAAAATAAAAATAAAATAAGATTGCTTCAATGTTTGTAACGGTTGAAGAAAATAACTTATTTGGTTAGCATTACACAAAAAGAATAGAAATATTGAGGAAAACTTGTCAACAAAATTGAACTTCAACAGAAAAAATAAACTTGGTTGAAAAAGAGAACGATGGGCAATAAGGCATTATCCCAACTGTTACCACTGGTTGACATCTCCTTTATGCTAACTGGACCTCACCAAAGAATTGGAAATATCTGCCCCGTAAAATGCCTGATATTCTTTTTCAATTCTTGAAGAATCCATCAGTGCACAATAATGTTTAGCTGCAGACACATGTTCTTCACAGACTTCTTAAGAGTAGTCATTTTGCAAGAAGTCCCAAGTAGGCTGGAAGCATTTCCAACAGTCTCCAACAAGTCTGCTTGGTCCTACAGGGAGCTATATGGTCTTTTGGTTTATCATAATCTGCCTAGAGGGGACTCAAGGGCGTGATCATCAACCAACCAAAGGCCAAAGTCATGGAAGCGCTTTATCTTTTTCTCAAAACCTGTGATATAATTATTATGGATTATAACATGCATTCCCTTGGTCTCTTGCACCCATGTCTTGTTCTTGAAGTATAATCCTCCTGTTGGGAATGCAGCTTGGGGAAGCAAGTAGAGATCCACCTGCACAAAAAACTTCAACATCTAAATATCTAAAGATTCCAACCAATACAAATTGTGAAGACAATGTTAGAGATTTCAGAAGCTCAAAAATCCACTAGTTCTCACTGTAGGCTGCATAGATTTGTTCTCATACTATTAAAGTATATCTTACAGGAGAGTTGAAGGAAGACCTTCATAAGGAATAGCTCTGAAACACATAAAAATCCACCTAGAACATATTCTGTACAACTCAGGCTGTGTTTGGCATCTCTAGTGAGGATACATTTCACAGTTCTCTAAGCAAAAAAAAAAGAAGCTTTTTTTGGTATGCAATTTCAGGTTCCGAGGAATGCACTTTATTGAGAATGCATTTTCCATTTCTCATTTTATGAAGCAAAAGAAAAAACCTCAAATTCTCATTTGCATTTCATCCTCAAAGCATTCCCTCCCTGGGCTTTCCTAGTATCTACTCATTGTCATTAAACTTCCTCAATATTAAAGGATTCATAACAATAACAACAACAAAGGCTTAGTCACAAATTTTTTGGGGTCGGCTTAAAGGATTCATAACAAGGCAAGAAAAAATTATTTGCGTGTTACAGGCCAATATCAATACAATAAGTGTGTCTCAGGGAGGATTCATTGTGACAATGCCCTGTGATTGTCTTCTATGAAGAGTACCAGTAGAGAGAGAGGCTGATAAGTTGTCCTTGTTACAAGATTGAAGTATCTAGCATGACAAATTTAAGGGAAAAAAGGAATTACTGAAATTTTGACGTGTCTTGGAATTAGTTTTTTTGTTTGTTTTTTGTTTTTATTCCATGACACAATTGTTGTTTTTGTCCTCCATTCTTTTCTCCTTAATTGGTTTCCAGCCTCCTTATTTTGGGCTAATTATCACATTCTTTTGTTCTTTTGAAGATCTTGTTGACATACCATCCATTTATTATTTGACAGTGCTTGAGTTTGATCTAAATTCAAAAGGATTGTGATTCTTTCGGTTCTTGATTTGACAGGTACAGCATGTTAACACAACATTATTTGCTAATTCTTTCTGGTATTGTTTTTTATCAATTTAAAGATACTGCGTATAGCATGATACGTTTTTAAAACAACTATCATGAATAGTTCGTAATTTATATGTGCAGGTCATGATACATTTTTAAAACAACTACCAGTCATTTTGGGACATGTATAGCAACATTGGACACACAGGCACACATGATGCAAGTACATCATATTCAGAAACCTGTAAGGGACAGCAAGGGTGGATCATATGTTGTTGTTGTGCCATTAGAATTTCACTGGCATTATGTTATTATTATTTCTATTACTTATGGTGACTGTATTTAAGTAAATATTTCCAATTTTATGCACTGAATTTTACATTTTTAATGTTGGGATTTTTTTTTTGATAAGTAAGAAGAAAGTATTATTAAAAAAGGAGTAGCAAGAAAAATACAAAGATTCACGGTAGTGAACAAAGAATGATAAAAAACAGAAAGACACAAGCACACTAAGCTATTCTAATAGACAAAAGAAAATCAATAAGAATAGAACAATCCGAGAGACCCAACATCGAGACCAATGAAAGAGGGTCCGTTGGCATAAATCTACTAACTGAACCACAGTTTTCCCATTATCCTCAAAAGAATGCCGATTCCGTTCAGTCCAAATAGTCTACATTAAATAACCTGGAACCAAATTCCAAATGTCAGAACTATGCTTCGCAAGCCAATGATACCAACAAAATAATAAGTCCACCACTAAACCTAGCATGACCCAATCGACCCCAAACAACCGAAGCATATGTGCCCACAAAGAATGAGCTATCGGACAAAAAAGTAATAGGTGATCTACAGATTTCGCATTACAATAGCATATGCAACAACAATTCGCTAAAGGGCGACCACGAAGCTTAAGGTCATCCAAAGTTAAAATTTGACCATGAGCTAATGTCCACGTAAAGAATGCTACCCATGAGCTGTTGTCCACATAAAGAATGCTACCCTTTTAGGAATCTTAACTTTCCAAGTGCCCTTCCAAGGGAAAGTAGAAGGAGCTGCATTACGAATCTTATGATAATAAGACCGGATATCAAACTTCCCACTTCCATTAAGACCCCAACTAAGACTGTCACACCCTCCACCCCTAGGAGTCCGGGTTTGGATGAGATGAAGTAGGGAGTAGGAAGCCACTAACTCCCAATCATTGAATTCCATATAAAATCTTAAACTTCACACTCTTTCATTATCATCAACTAGAGGGCTTAACATTTTAGAAATACAAGCTTTCTTATTGGCTGAACACATATAACTGAGGATAAAGAATTTTAAGAGAATCCTCCCAAGTCCACTTATTATGCTAGAAAAGAATACGAGAACCATCCCCCACCACAAAAGACAAATGCTTAGAAAAAGTCTCCCACCCTTCCCTAATACTCCGCCATAAGCCACAACCATGAGCCCTTCTACAAACTCTAGTGCACCAACCCCCTTTCCCCTCCCCATATTTCACGGCTATGACGCTCCGCCACAAATGAGTGAGTTCATGGCCATACCTCCAAAGCCATTTCCCTAATAGGGCTTGATAAAAAGACACCAAATTCCAAATTCCCAAACCACCCACCATGTATTGAAGAATACTAGCTAAAGTCCCCACATTCACCTTCAAGCCAGTAAAAGCTTGAAAACAAGTCAAAACCAGCCTAATGGAAAGCATCTGCTCTCTAGAGGCATCACAGAAAAGAATGGTGTCATCAGCAAATAATAGGTGAGAAATACAGATACCGGTAGAATTAACAGGACCCACATGAAAACCCTGAATGAGACCACCTTCCTCAGTTTTCTTCATGATCCGACTTAAAACCTCCATGATCAAAAGAAAAAGAAGTGAAGACAATGGATCACCTTGTCTTAGACCCCTAGAGCTCCCAAAGAAACTAGTAGGAGATCCATTAACCAAAATTGAGAAGCGAACGGTAGTGACATATCTTTAGCCCTCCCCTCCATCTATCCCCAAAGTCCATCCTCTCCAACAAATAGAACAAAGTGTCCCAATTCACATGGTCATAGGCTTTTTCAATGTCTAACTTACACACCACCCCTGGAGTACCACCTTTCAGTCTACCGTCTAAACATTCATTAGCAATAAGCATTGAATCCAAAATCTGTCTGCCACCAACAAAAGAATTTTGTTGTTAGCACCAACCTCAATCTGTTAGCCAAAACCTTAGACAGTAGCTTATACACACTGCCGACTAAGTTGATAGGCCGAAAATCTTTGATATTCAAAGCATTATTTTTCTTGGGAATCAAAGATAGAAAAGAGGCATTCAGAGACTGTTCAAATTCTAAGCTCCTATGGAAATGGTCAAAAAATGCCATAACATCTTTTTCCACTACACTCCAGCATTTTTGAAAAAATGCCATTGTGAAACCATCAGGACCTTGGGCTTTATCACCCTCCATCTCTTGAAGAACCTTTACCACTTCCTCCTTAGAGAAATCCCTCTCAAGATCAAGCTGCTCATCCTCCTCAATTCTAGCAAACTCCAATCCGTCCATGGAAGGACCATGGACGCCAAGTATCTGATTCAGTGTACAAACTTTGATAAAAATTAACCACCTTAGACCACACCTCTTCCTCATCCTCATAGAGGACACCATCCACCTCTATACCTCAAATATGATTAGTTTTTCTATGGGAGTTTGCTACTTGATGAAAAAAGCAAGTATTATTGTCCCCTTCCTTCACAAATAATATCCGAGACTTTTGTCTCCAAGAAATCTCCTCCAAAGAGGCTAGATGTGCAATCTCACCTTTAATCTGAATTCGACAAGTTTGTTCCTCCTGTGAAAGACCCGACAAGTCTTCCTTAGCATCCAAACCCAACAATTCAGATAAAAGACATTTCTTCCTAAATTGCTAGATCCCCAAATTCCTCCTTATTCCACTTTTTCAAGTCTTTTTTAAGAGCTTTTAATTTACGAGCCAGAATAAAGCTTGGCGAACCCGAATAGCAATACCCATTCCACCATTGCCAAACTTTCTCTACAAAACCCTCTTCTTTCAACTACATATTTTCAAACTTAAAGGCACTTCGACCTTTATTAACACTACCAGACACCACCAAAAGTGGGCAATGATCAGAAACTACACGAGGGAGTACACTTTGACACACGTATCCAAAATGATCTACCCAATCCACTGATGCCGAAGTTTTATCAATTCTTGACATACAATCTATCCTTGAATCTCTAAACCAAGTAAACGAAACCCCTTCAAGAGGTAAGTCCACAAGGTAGTTAGCCTCAAAGAAGTCTGAAAAAGCAACATTGCCGGACTAAAAGCCTCGCAACCAAATCTCTCACTCGGATATTGAATGATATTGAAATCCCTAATCACACACCATGTTGTATTCCACCTAGAGCACATCTTTGTAAGCTCCTCCCACAGAGCACCCCGTTGACTATCATCATTAGGACCATACACTCCTGAACATACCCATACAAAATCATCTACAACCCCCTTCAGTAAAACATTAACAAAAAACTGACTAATAGCACAGTCAACTTTTTCATAAACTCTCTTGTCCCAAACCAGTAACACCCCCCCTGCAATGCCCACTGCATCCAGAGCAACCCAGTCAAGGAACAAACTACCCGAAAGGCTTCGAACAACAAAGGAGTTTAAAGAAGACAGCTTAGTTTCTTGATAGCAAACAACATCACACTTCCACTCCTTGAGCAAAATTTTACAAACCTCTCGCTTCTGAGGATTGTTTAATCCCCTAACATTCCAAGATAAAAGCTGTAAACTCATTTAAAACTAGTAATCACCCCCGTATCTTCTGAAGAAACTCTATTCCTCCCCTTAGATGATACCCCATCATAATTAATTGAAGAAATCAAACCTTTAAGTTCCTTAAGCCCTTTCTAGCTTGGGTTCATAGTTGCTTTAGAAGTCCCAACGTTTACAACATAAATGTAGTCTTGTTCAAGGAGACGAAACAAAGCTAGACATTGATCTTCGTGTTTAACAATAGGAAAACCCACAATTCTACAGAAACTTTTCATCAGGTTACATACCCATTTCAAATTTTTCACCTCAGACCCCCGAACCTCTCCCTCATCAACTTCCTGGATCACCTCCAACTCCTTTTGTTCATTGGGATCCCATTTAGATAGAGATGAACACTCCAATAAGCCACTCTCTTCCTCCCCATGAAAAAAACCACTAGGATTAACTTCACTGTGCTTCCATTGAAGCAAAAAATGCTTAGCCCCATCCTGTAACAACTCCTCCCTATCCAAATAGCTAGATGACACTAACTCAGCATGAGGATTGCTTCATTTTTCTCCCTTTTCACCTGATACCTCTGTCGAGTTATCTCTCTCCCCAAAAACAAAAGCCCTTCCCACTAATCAGACCTAACAGAGGTGAAAAGTGGTTTTGGTTAGCACCTTGATACTAGCGATGAGGAGAAACAACAGTCCCAAGCCCCATCGATCTCGCCGGCATCCCCACACTCAAATCACTAGCCATTGGAGTCCAGTTCACATCCCCCATCCCTCAATTTGTCATCGTCTCGCCGATGGACCCAAGCTTGGAAGCCTCCGTCACACTCGCCGCTTCATCGAGGTGATCTCCCTCTATCCCGACAGTCAATGTGACCTCCGAGGCGACATGAGGAGGGTCAACGATGAGGGCAAAGGCACAGAGTTCCAATTTTGGCACTGTTGCTATCACCAGTGACTCGGAATTTCCACTCATTTTTCCCCTCAAGCTCTCGCCTATAACCCACGTACACGGAGCATCAAAACTGACTTGTGGTGGCGAAAATGGCCAAATGGTCATCAAAATCTAACTATTTAGTTAATAGACCCATTTTGAAACTATATAGTTTATTAGCAATTCGAGTCTCAAAGACTCGATTTACAAACAAATTTTTTTTTTTTTTTTAAACTTTGAGTCTCAAGCGCAGCCTCATCTCACCGGATCGGATCAGATCACAGAGGGAGAAAGAGTCAGATCAGATCAGAGAGAGGGAGACCAGATCAGAGGCCGCACGACCTGGGCAGCGCGACCTGGGTCGCGCGACCTGGGCAGCGCGACGCCGCGGCCAGGCCGCCGCAACCCAGGCCGTCGCGCGAGCCCCAGGTCTCGCGCGACCCAGGTCGCGCGACCCCCGGCCACCAGGCTCGCGCGGCCTGAGGTTCGCCGCGGCCTGGGTGGATCTGATTTTTTCTGGGTTTTTTCTTCGTCGTCTTTTTTTTTTTTTTTTTTTCCTTTTGTATCTGATTTCATTTTAGTTATATATAGGCTTATAAATCGAGTCTTTAAGACTCGATTTTTAAGCAGCCGAAATATGATGAAAATCGAGTCTTAAAGACTCGATTTTCAGATCAAAATCGAGTTTCTTATACTCGAATTGCTAATAAACTATATAGTTTCAAAACCGGTCTACTAACTAAATAGTTTAGATTTGATGGCCATTTGGCCATTTTCGCCACTTGTGGTGGGTTCTGCTTGACTAAAATACCCATACTTTTTGAAGACATTGGTGCCATGGGTTGGGCTTTATCAAGCCCACCTGTTTGCTTTATAACTTTAGGCCCACCACTTAAATCCTTGGGCCAGTTGAACTCGTTGGCACCCAGACAAGTCACGATTCATCTCCCACCCTCAGGCTTGCACACACTTAAAAGCCAAAATAGCAGGAATATATCATAGATTTTTATTATTAAAATAGCATGTGTAGAGTACTAGTGTGATGCCTCCTCCTCCCCCACCCTCATCCTCTCCACCCCCTTCCTCCACCCCACTCTCACCCTCTCCCTCAACCATCAACATCTTTTTTTCCTTTTTTACCATCCTCACATATTCCTCCTCCCTCTCCCCTATGCTTTCCTCCACAGTTTGGGTTTTTCTCATACCCTTACCCCCCCCCCCCCTCCCCCATCACTACCTTCCCCATCCCCACCACTTCAAGGGCCTAACCAAGTTTTGCCTAAACAGCCTACCCTTGTACCTGCACCTCTAGCCACACCAATTTCTCCGTCCATAGAAACGTCACAAAACATCCCTCCTAAATCTCAATCCTCTGACCATGGGAGCAGTAAGAGGTCATTTCGCATTGATGCAAAAAAATTTTCTCTCTTTTGATGGGGGGCGGTATGATTCATATGCCAGACATGAGACACATCGGGATGTTAAGAGCTCTATTTGGGTTGGATGTAGGGGCATGGAGTGGATACTTACTTGTCTTGCAGATATTCGAGATTGGGTGCCTGGTCATGTTGTACTCTATAAGAGATTCAGGGAAAATGGGAAGTTGATAAGAGTTCTGTGGGAGATCAAACAGAGCTGGTCTTTTTGTTGTTATTGCGGTATATTTTGGAGGGACTAAGAGAGGTTGTATAATGATACCAACAAGCTCCAATCGTGCTAGTTGGTCTTTGTTTCAGAAAGAGCTAAGGAATTTTTGCTTTGGTGCAAAAAGGTGTCTATGGCCGAAGTATCATTCAATAATGGTGGTGGAGGTGGTCAGTTTGCTGGTGGTGGCCAGAGTTGGAAGATTATGTCTGTTTATGGTAATCTGTAGAAGATTAGGAATTTTTAAAAAATTGGAACTAAATTGGGGCAGAACGTGATTCATGGAGATCCTATAGTAAATGTTTCAGTTATAAATGGCAGACCCACGCAAGCATTTAATTTTAAGTGGGATTTTATGTAATGGATGTCAATATAAATGCTTGTAATCTTTTGTGTAAAATTTATGATTGTTAAAAAGATATTACTATTGCCATCCTATTAAAATTTGGTTTAAATGGGAAAAAAAATGCACTCTGCACTTCTTAAAACCAAACGCAATTTCATTTAGTATAATTACTTTTTAGTAAGAGTTTCAGCATAATGCCAAACACAATTTTTAAGGAAAAAAAGAAATTTTTTTTTTTTTGGGTCAGAATACTGAAGAAGAACCCATTCTGCTCCTAAAGTAGAGTTACCAGATGCAACCTAAATCAACCAGATTATGCAGACAACTCCAATATATCAAGATTTCCAGATTATTTATTTCCTACACCAAATTGCTATACTTTCAGCAGAAGCATAAATCCCCACAGGCCTTTTGAGACTTTGCTCTAAAGGGACTATTAAGATGACTAAGCTTTCCTAGAAATAAAAATTTAGTAGGGAATTCAGGGCTATGAAATAAACTAGGAAGGCAAATAGAAAAAAAAAAAACCTCTCCAGCAGTTTTATTCAATGCCCAGTTAAAACCAGGTTGGTCATTTGCTTTCTTTGCTTTGGACCATGGTTGTGATTGAAGTTCCTCAATCCACTTCTTCATAACCAGTTTTGCTCCACTAGTAGGGCGAAGGAAAATCATGCAGCTACATATGTAAGGGCGCCCTTTTTTCCCTGGAGGTGGCAAATCATGAGAGTGATTCAGTGGTTTAACCTGGTCAGTCAAAAAGAAGAAATTATTGATGATAGTTACAATGAAATAAAATTATGTTTACATCTTGTTTAAGATGATGCAAGTTCAAGATAAATTTACATTCAAGAAGCCTCAATTTAGATCTAGTTTACTTGTTAGATCCATGGCAATGCTAGAGCCATTGAATAACTGAATTCTGAGAACATCATCATATTGACTCAGCTTAAATCCACAAATAACTTTCACTAGCACTCTTCCGCTCAACGCCTCCTCCCAGGCGCCGCGCCGAGCCCCCCCCCCTCCCCCCCCCCCCCGCGGCGATTGATTTTGAAATTCAAGGTTGAAATGTCATTTGTTTTTCAGTTTTTCTTTCTCCTCTTTTTTGAGCTAAAATATAAAATTTTGACAAAGAGACACAAAAGCAGCAGTTCAGTTGCAATTGGAAGGCATCCAAAACATCTCAAGAAATCAACATTCTGAGGCAGGCTCCAGTAGAATGGAACTTGGGTGTGTTCGCTGATGTGATGTTCTTATGTTGCAAGACAAAAACAGAATAAATAAAATTGAAAAAACATTTCAACTAGTAACTGAGAAGATCATGATTTGTCCCTCTATTTCCCAATTTACGGCCATCAAATGATAGACAAATATAAATGGTTATGAGGAAACAAACGACCAGCATATTTAGATTTTGTTACAAATTGAGTTTGTATAGAATATAATGTTTTTGGTAGCTTACATGCAACACTTGGCGCTATTTTCCGTAAATGGCACACAGCAAAGGCAAGAAGCAAAGTAGGTGTACTTACTGCTGCCATATCATCTGTGAAGTACACATCATGACTCCCTTCCAAATAAGGAAATGGATCAGCCAACCAGACCATATCAACATCATTGTACATTACATTATATCCAAGTTCCAAAATATGGAGTAGGTGACGTGGCCTTCGGGATGTAAAATTGAAGAATCCCTGTACATATGAAACCAATTAGGATTGCTTCCAAATTGCAATGAAGTCAACAAAAAAATGGAGATAAACATTTCCAAGCATTGTATACTAACTGGCAGAAAAACAAGGAAATATTCAAGCGAAATGACACTGTAGTTTATACTACCAAGGAACATCAAAAGGGCAACAAATTAGTAAAGCAAACATCTGAATTCCAAACTCCTTGTTGCACTGATGCAAACAAAAAATACAACATGATTGATGTGATAAAAAGGATTTATATGTGGTTTTTTTTTTTTTTTTTTTCATGATTTAGGCAATGACATTGGCATAACAACTTGGTCGTAGCAAGAAAAGTAGTTTTCAATTCAACAAATCAATTCAATTTTCACAAAAAGTGGTTAGGATCAATACATTACATAACTACAAATGTAGCACAAAAGCCTAAGTTTTAGAAGCACTAACAACAGCTAAGCACAACAAATGCTGCTTACAATCACAAAGACTTCAGATTGACAACTTTTAACATAAAAATACCACCTTTAAACTCACATAAAATAAGAAAATATAAAGCCAAAATACATTGTTAGTCCCTAAACTTTTAACTGATGAGCGATATAATCCCTGAAGTTCAAAGTGTGATCATTGTTAATCCCTAACAAACTTAACCTGATTGCTTTTAGTCCCTAAAAAGTTTAAGGTGATCAATTTTAGTCTCTAACAAACTTAAATTAATTGGTTTTTGTCCAACGTGTCTAACAGAGTGATGAAATGGTAATTTTTAAGAAACTAAATAAAGCAATCACATTAAAAGAACTAAATTGCTCATGGGCTTAAGTTGCAAACTAAACTATAAAATAACTTAGGTTAGGATCAATACACATATTACATAACTACACATGTAGCACAACTTGCAACAATATATAAGCAGTTTAGCACAACTTGCAATTCCAATTTACAATGACTTTAGATTGCCAACTTTTTAACTTAAAAACACAGAATTTGAACTCACATATAAAATAATAAATGCTTAAATACATTGTTGTTCCTGAAAATTTAGCCCATTAGCGATTTTAGTCTATGATGTTTAAAGTGATCACTTTTAGATGTGGCCAAACTAAAATCAACCGATATAAGTTTGTAAGGAACTAAAATCGATCACTTTTAAGTTTGTTAAAGTTTAGGAAGGTACAGTTTGGGCAAAAATAAAATATAAATGAAACCCAGATGTTAAAAAATACATACCTGAGAACCAAACTTATGGGCAGTTTGAGAATCAGGGGCAGGCGGGACGAGCACGGCGTGGCCAGGCCAAAGCTGATTAACCTTAAAAAGCGTGGCATAGTCCTCGGCAATGACAAGCACTTTGTCCTGATGCTTTTGCCTGGCAATGCTAATCAACCAGTTGTTAAGAAAAGGCAAGTAAGGGTGACTCACAGCGCAGACGATCACTGTACCGTTCTTGGCCACAAATGAAGCCGCTTGGGCCAGCGTGTAATCACGCCATTTGGATTGGGAAGAAGTGTTAGAGCTAATGGAGAAGAGGAAGTCAGGCATGCCAGCCAAGACACCGAGAATGATGAGAAGAGATAAGAGAAGAAGAGCAATTGGGGTGAAGATTGAAGACATGATGATGAAGGGTCTTGAGGAGGAGGAGCGTCGGTATAATAATGGGTTTGGACCTGAAAACGGGTTGTGAATTGGTCTTTGGTGTAAAAAAAATGCTGACATTTTTTGTGAGATTCTAGGAGAGGAATTTCTCGAGTTTGTAAAGGGATTTACTGAGAGATCTTTGAAGATCGGATCTGGGTGCTTCCCAGCCCAGGTGGCAGATCGTGAGATGACTATGAGAGTATGTTTGGATTTTGATCATTTATGCAGTATTGCAATTTTCACCCTAATAACATGCCTTAAAAAAAAGAGAAAAAAGAGACAATATATTAATAGCTTTTATATATATATATATATATAAAACTAGCCATTAACTCGTACGATGCACGGAATTGTTTTAAATCAAATGTTTACATGTTAAAGTTTGAAAGTTTCTCTAATTTTAACTATTGAAAGCTAAATCGTCTCCAATATAAGATGAAAAATGTAGTTCGAACATTTCTTATGATGAAATTGTCAAAATTTTACACACAAGAGCATTAAAAATGAGATACATACAAATATTATTAAGTAATATATTACAATAATCATAATGTGTTCGTACATTTAGTTTAATAAGTACTACAAAAGAATCAGTAAATAGAATATATACAATTGTGCTTATAGAACATTATAAAAGTCCCATTTTTTCAATTTGGCACAGGCAACTTTTCAAAAACTTTGAGGGTGAAAGGTTGGCCATTCTTCTCTTCTCATTTATGAAGAACTATCAAAGCCTACTGGCTTACATTATATATTATGAAGTAATATGTTACAATAAATAAATAATAACCAACAATAATAAAGATGCAAGTTAGAATGGCACAAAACATAACATTTAGGCTTTAGCGGCTCGGACAATTTGATCCAACCCCTACACTAGATCCAACACCCATTCCACTAAATCATATAACATTGACAATTTTGTTGCCATCTCAAATTTTGAGCAAAACTAAAACTGCATTTGATGAAGCAAAATCATAAACAATCAAATGCATATTATATAAACACAATCAAATGAAAATAGAATATAAAAAAAGGCATATTACTTGACTTGTAAACAGACCCACAATTTCTACACAATAATACAAACGCCATGAATAACAATGTTGATTCACCGAAACAATAACCACATGGGCAAACAAATCAAAACCAGTAAAACAATCACAACCGTAAAAACCCAAATATGCACAATTAACGCAACCCACAATATGTTGACAATATCTGGTAATTACAAAATAGATTGAAACCCAGACTCTTAAAACAAATGGTCAAAACACGTTCATTAAACGCAAACACAAATACAATGTAATTGCAAAATGCAATCACAAAATGTAGAAATTCTATGCAAAAACATAAAATCTCTCGGATTACAACTTGTTAGGACATATGTGATTCACTTGTTAGGAACATATGTCATTATTTTATGTAATTGGCTAATTCTTTGACAAAACACACTTTACTTGTAATTGGATAGATCTAGGATGTATTTAATACTTCAAGAAACCTTGTTTCAAGTTAAAGTGTTAAAGTCATGTAAGTCTATTCAAGATTCAAGTGCAGAAAGTACTGTTCATTAAAATTCGACAGCTAGCCATCTATCAAGCCTTGAAAAGCTGTTCTAGCCCGTGGCTTGACAGCAGCTCGACAGATAGGCATCTGTCGAGGTTTATGAAAAACAGAGTTTCAATTCTGCTTTGATTTCAATCCGTGATTGTATGTTTGAGCTATCTTTTCTCACAACCCTAGACATATAAAAGGATTATTTTAAGGGCCGTCAAAGGTGGAGCAAGTTGCATAAGTGTTGAGCAAAGTTTGTTCAAGCAAATTGTGACCGGAGACAGAATTTGCCCTAGTTCATCTTTCTTGTGAAGAAGTTGCTGTATTTGTGTACTATAGGGTTTTGTACCCAAGGAGCTTCTCGATTTTCATCGTGTGATGAATTGAAGAACTTTGCAGCCAACAACCTTCTCTAGTTGGTGATTGAAGTTGTGTACTGGGATCCGCGCAATTGGTTAGTCACGTACCGGAAGTCGTGCATTACAAGGAGAAATTGTCACTACAAAACAAGTCCAATTGGGTATTGGGATAAGGGTTCAATTGTAGGTTGGTATAAGGTACTAAGATTCGTTTACTTATAATCACTTGTTGTGATAATAGTGGATTCTCGGGAATGGTGTCCTTAAAATCACCTCGTGGGGTTTTGCCTCGGTGGTTTTCCCCATTCGTAAACAAATTACCCGTGTCAAATTTAATTTCCGTTGCGTTTAGTTATTTGGTGATTTGTTTGTGCTACCATGCTCATTGCATGTAATTAATTAATTAATAAACTTGGATAATTAATCAATAATTTATCATAAGGGGTCAATTCGTTTTTTGGTCTATCAAGTGATATCAAAGCAAGCACACTCTTATTAGGTTTTAATCTTTGCTGTGTGATCCATTAACCCCCTGTTTGTCATGAATAGATGACAGCCTCTCATTATACCTCCTTTATTTGATAGCACTAACTATGCATACTAGAAAGTACAAATGAGAGCTTTCTTATAGTCTCTAGATGAGAAGGTGTGGCAAGTTGTTGAAATAGGCTGGACTAAGCTAAAGGAAGCGCCAGCTGATTGGGATGATGCCAAGATCAAGGCGGCAAACTTCAACAGCAGGGTATTGAATGCCTTATTCAGTGCGATCACTAATGAGGAGTTCAAGAAGATATCCTCCACTGAAACTGCTAAGGAAGCATGGACCATTCTCCAGACAACCTATGAGGGAACCAAAGCTGTCAAGGATTCAAAGTTTCAAAGGCTCACTACAAACTTTGAAGAGATTAAGATAGAGGAGGATGAGTCGTTTAATGAGTTCTATGCCAAGTTCAAGGATATAGTGAACTAAGCCTTCAACCTTGGGGAAACCATTCCTGAACCCAAGATTGTGAGAAAAGTGCTCAGATCTATACCTGAGAGATTTCATGCCAAAATTACCACAATAGAAGAATCAAAGGACATTGACAAAATTCCTTTGACAGAGCTGGTTGGTAATCTGCAGATCAATGAGTTAGGTTTAACAAGAATTGGTAAATCGAGTAAGAGCAGGAACATAGCATTGAAGGCCAAGAGCAGTGATACTGATGAGTCTTTAGACGATGAAGATTCTAAGATGTAGTCCTACATCACCAAGCAATTCAAGAAGTTTATGAAGAATGCAAATGGAAGGGGCTTTGACAAGGACCATAGGCAATCCAGTTCTTCTCAATTCAAGAGTCAAGACAAAGGGAATAAGGATGCTAGGGATGGTGGCCAGTACACTGTTTCCTCAGGACCAAAGTGCTTCGGGTGTCAAGGCTTTGGACATATGAAATAGGAGTGCCCCACATATCTCAAGACCATTGGGAAAAGCAAGGCACTTGCTGCTACATTGAGTGACATTGAGCCTGAGGATGATTCCAATAATGAGGATGACGGAATCCTGAATACCTTCACTGCCACTATCAATCCTAGTGAGGGGATTTTTGAAGATGTGAATGAAGAAGAGGAATTGGTGGAGTACAAGTTTGAGAAGATGGATGAATAAGATGACATCCATATAGCCTATGCAAAGTTATACAAGGTCTTAGAGAAGCATGAGAAGATGTATAGGTTGACTACCAAGAAGCTTAGTGATGTAAAGCTGGAACGAGAAGAGCTTTCCACAAAGTTTGATGAAGCCAATCAGACTATTGGAGCACTGAGGTTTAAGAACAACTTCTTGGCTAAGAAGACTAAGAAGCTTGAAGCAGAACTATTCCAAGTCAAAACTCAATTGGAGAGGACTTCAAGTGATGAGATGCTCAGTCTTCAGAAATCTGCTTCTGATCGAACCGGTTTAGGGTATGATTTCTTTTCTCCTAGTATTGCTTTTACTAGTACTACTGTTTTTGTTCCTCCTGCTAATAATATTGAAACTGAGAAGAATGTTGTTAAAAATGATTTAGCTAGTGAGAACATAGATAAAGGTAAATTTATCTTAGGAACACCCCCTAAGCAGGATAAGAAAGAAGCTAAAAACCCTAGGGCTAAGAAGGTTAACCCTCAAAAGCCTAAACAAAAGAAGCAGTATCTCTGTCATCACTGTGGAGTTGATGGTCATACTCGACCTAAGTGCTATAAGTGGCTAGCCATTCAACAGAACAACGACATGATAGCATCGGGAAACCAGAATTAATTTCCATCTTCTTTTGCTCCTCTTGGAGATTTTCTTAAAGACCTCATGTTTCTTTCGAACTTGAACGGTTTCAATTCTTCTCACTCACCACCAATTCAAGGGTTTACTTAAAGGAAAGGTTCTTCCAAGGTGTGGAAGGAAAATGGCTCCAAGTGATTATGTCATTTTTTTTTCTTTCTCCTCTTCTTGTTTTTGTTTGCATTACTTGAGTGTTTTGCTTTACTGTTTTGAGTCAGTCTAGTTTTATGCTTTCTTTGTTCAACATGTTTTTGTTTGTTTTCAGTTTTGGTTTTTTTTTTTCATATAAAAATAAAAAAATTTTGAAAAAAAATCAGAAAAATAAAAAAACAATGTGTGTTTGTGTAGATTGGTACTTGTGTATTTTAGATAGCCATTGAAATAAAGTTTTCTAAACTTTGTATCTCTTGTAGCTTAGATGGGCATCTCTATGCACAACTAAGCAAGTAAGCTTTGTGGCTCTTGTTTGTGATGAGTAATATTAAGTAATCTCTTGTACTTAATACTCGTATCACTCTTTTTTACGGGAAGGACTAGAAAATCCTAAGAGAAATGCATAAATAACCATCTTACCACTGTTGCCCGCCAATCATGAAATGACATTTGTATGCTTTGGCATAGTAAAAGTGGAATATCAAAATACTTAACATCATTGGGTATTTCTTTTCTATCTCTTATATGTTCATGCATGATATGCTTATTAAAAGAAAAATATGCAAAGAAAAATAAAAAACAAAAAGATCAAAATGCTTTATATATGATTGCAAACATGTATTTTAGGAGATGTGGGAGTTATATGATGTACTTTGAAGGTGATAGTCCTCATCAAACAGTTATGATTGTGTGTGAGTTAAAATGATTTTCTCATATCTCAAATCGTCATAACATGTATACACTTATGCAATTTTGTGATATTTTTCACACACAACACGCAATATTCTTTGCTACTTTTGATACATGTGCAGGTACAATGTGATTTGGCTATCACAATGTTTACATGTGTTAATGTATGCTCACTAAACTGTCTTGACTTGTTTTTGAAATATAAAATTGGTTAGACTTGTTTAGTGTGTGTGTGTGTGTTTTTGGGACCTACGTGCTAAATTGTTTTTGGTTGAGAGATGATTTTGAGTGTTCAAAATGCTGTTTGGATCATTAGTTGAGTTGCATGTTTGATTGCATTCATATCTATATTTTTCTCTTCTTGAAAAACTGTTTTTAAGCAATCTCAACACTTCCTCGACACCTCTTGATACCTGCCTTATCTATTGAGTTCTTTAGTTACTTTTTATCTCAATCTCAACACCTCTCGATAGCTAGGTAGATCAATCGAGAAAGTTCTTGTCCCTTTGATAGCTCCTCGATCCATCGAGCTTATTTTGCTGTGGACACCTCTAGACACCTTCTCGATAGTTGCATCTGTCAAAGCTTTTAAAGCTTGACACCTCTCTCGACACCTCTATCTATCGAGATTTACTGAACTTTTATATAAGGGTTCAGCGTGATTTGGACTTCATTTCGCTTGATCTCTCTCGATCTGTTCGTGTCTTTTCACCTCCTAATCTTCCCTCTCTCACTCTAAACTTCATCCTAAGTTGATTTTCGGCCTTAATCAAGTTTCTCATTACTTGGTAAGTGTCTAAATCCTTTATTCTTCATGCATTTCATACATTAGACCTAGGTTTTTGGGTTTTTGAAAATATTTTGTGGTTTTTCAAAATTAATGAAGTTATTGTGAAATTTTGGGTTGGTTTTTGTGAAAATGCTTTAAAATCTTCATGCATTGCATCCCATGTGCATTATAACTATATTTTCATGCATTTAGATGTGTTATATATGTTAAACTGCTTGTGTGTTGGTAGGTTTTGATTGGGCTGAGCCCATGATGCAATTATCTTTGCAGGTCACTTGCTCATGTATTTTCTTACATATTTCCTTTACACTCAATATATTTTTATATATTTGAACTGTTTTTGGGACTTTTCTGAGTGTTTCTTTCTTCCCCCTCACTCTCTAGTTTACGTTAGTGTTGTCATAGGACCGAAATATAAGTCTGCTCTATCCTGGAACCCTCTTCATTTTGGGGCATCCTTCTTCTTCTAATCCTACCCCCTCTTCTGTTTGGTTCCGTGATGAGCAAGCCCGAAAGGACTTCTCGGAGAACTTCTCTAGATGAGGTACTCATTCAAAACACCGAGTCATTTTGTCGGACTTCTCTAACACTGACCTACCTACTATCATTCACAATTGGGGTGGGAGTCACTGTGTGACGTCCCGATCACCTATCCATCCATGCTGATCTAGGAGTTTTACTCCAACATGCATGGACTTGATTCTTTAGTACCTTTCTTCATTACTCGCGTTCGAGGTTCGCGTTTGAGGTACGCGTATAGTGGTCAAATCGGATATTGTATCCGAGGTGCTCCATGTCCCGAGGGTAGAGCATCTTGACTACCCTGGTTGTGAGCGTCTGAGGATTGTGTCCAAAGACGAGATGATTTCTGCCTTTTGTGAGCGTCCCGCTGATTGGGGCGATCGACAATTTACTCCATGTTCGACCTTTGCTAAAGGTCCTAGATTAATGACATGGTTATGACTTTTGTTCTTCATCCTTTTTCTCATTATAACTCTATTACCGAGCCCCGTGCTCGATTTTTGCTTTCTTTGTTAGAGTATCTCACTATAGATTTTCCCTCACATTTCATTCTTTCCATCATAGATGTTTATAAGGATACGGCGACCCATGATAAGCTCATCTTCCCTTCAGCTATCACGAGGATCTTACCCCATTTTTCCATTCCCTTCCCTGTTTCTAACCACTTTCACGTTATGTGTGTCATTGACTATGCTACCGTTAATCAGAGCGAGGCGTAGTTTTGTTCAAGACGGTCCAGTCCGACAGCTTTTCCCACTCCTTCAGCTCCATCCACCTCTGTTCCCTCTACTTCTGTGGGAGGTGTGACTTTGGATGCGATCATGGCGCAGCTTCAGCGTATGGATGCTCGCCTTGATACACTCTCTACTAAGTTGTATCAAGTGAACACCCATGTCAGCCGTATTGCTAGACAGTAGGCTCACCTTGGTGGCTTTGTGGAGTCTCCCTCTCTTCCTCCTGTGGCACCTGAGGCATTTGAGGACGATGATGACTCTGACGACGACGATGATGATACTAATGGAGATGCTAGTTCTTCCAACTCTGATGAGATGTCTACTTGACACTCTTACCCTTTGTCACTCGTGACAAAAAGGGGAAGTAGTTTTGGTTATGAGAGTAGTCATAGTTAGGGGGAGGGTTAGCATAGGAGATTTTTGTTAGGGGGAGTGTGTACATTGAGGGATGTAGTGAGGACTTGATGTATTTTTTTTCTTTTCTTTCTATTTCAGATACATCATATCTTGTATATTGTGGTCTTGTGACCGTTTTGACATACATTGTACTTATATTCCTTTTATATTGATATATGTTTTTCTTTTCACCTACTCTTACCATATTTTGTTTCTTTTCTTTCTTTATACACATGTTTCTTATATCTTGTATGCAATTTATTATTTCTGTTTCACACTAAGATGCCTTGATGAGTTTTGTTTAAAGTGTTTCAGAAATACAGGTTGTCAAAGTCTTTCTTGTCATAAACTCACTTCTTGCAAAGTTTTTCAAGAGTTTGTGTTAAGATAGATTTTATTGTATTCAACAAGTGAATATGAGTTGAGTGATTTATGACTTCTCTCATATGTTCATTTATTTGTTGTGGTTTTGTCATGGATTGCCAAAGGGGGAGATTGTTAGGACATATGTGATTTACTTGTTAGAAACACATGTCACTATTTTATGTAATTGGCTAATCCTTTGACAAAACACACTTTACTTGTAATTGGGTAGATCCAGGATGTGTTTAATACTTCAAGAAACCTTGTTTCAAGTTAAAATGTTAAAGCCATGCAAGTCTGTTCAAGATTCAAGTGCAGAAAGTGTTGTTCATTAAAGCTCGACAACTAGCCATCTATTGAGCCTTGAAGAGCTGTTCTAGCCTGTGGCTCGATAGCAGCTTGACAGATAGGCATCTATCGAGGTTTATGAAAAACAGAGTTTCAGTTCTGTTTTGACTCCAATCTGTGATTGTATGTTTAAGCTTTCTTTTCTCACAACCCTAGACATTTAAAAGGATTAGTTTAAGGGCCGTCAAAGGTGGAGCAAGTTGCACAAGTGTTGAGCAAAGTTTGTTCAAGCAAATTGTGACTGGAGACAAAATTTGCCCTCGTTCATCTTTCTTGTGAAGAAGCTACTGTGTTTGTGCACCATAGGGTTTTGTAACCAAGGAGCTTCTCGATCTTCATCGTGTGATGAATTGAAGAACTTTGCAGCCAACAGCCTTCTCTAGTTGGTGATTGAAGTCGAGTACTGGGATCCGCGCAATTGGTTAGTCACGTACTGGGAGCTGTGCATTACAAGGAGAGATTGTCACTACAGAACAAGTCCAATTGGGTATTAAGGTAAGGGTTCAACTGTAGGTTAGTATAAGGTACTAGGATTCCTTTACTTGTAATCGCTTGTTGTGATAATAGTGGATTCTCGGGAGTTGTGACCTTAAAATCACCTAGTGGGGTTTTTTCTCGGTGGTTTTCTCCATTCGTAAACAAATCACCCGTATCAAATTTAATTTCCGCTGCGTTTAGTTGTTTGATGATTTGTTTGTGTTACCACGCTCATTGCATGTAATTGATTAATTAATAAACTTGGCTAATTAATCAATTAATATATCACAAGAGGTCAATTCGTTTTTTGGCCTATCACAACTTGGTAGACCCATTGCAAAGTTCTCTTCATAAATTAAGATATAATAATAATTGCAAAGGACAAAAACCTCTTTCTACGCTTGCACCCCTTGGCTTTGCTTAATGATCTTAAAAAAGTTAGTCTAGTAAGAGTGAATTAGAGAGAATCAAAATTTGCTTCAAAGATTAAAATATGACTCAATAACTTGAATTAAAACACTAAGATGAAAAATGGCGTTAAAACCCAAAACTTTCCCCGTATAGAGAGAAAGTTTGTCATATAGAGATAGGGGGTGAAAAATGAACTGAAGTTGTTGTTGTTTTCTTTTTCTTTTTTTCTTTTTCTTTTCCTAAAGAAATATAACATGAAATGTATCAGTAACTGTGCAAAATTAATAACTACCTAGTGGAACAATGCAATTGAACACCAATAGTTGCAAAAATAGTTCTGAAACAGTTTGCTTGAACAGACACATTTTTTGTGCATTTTTAAACGTAGACGTGGTATTAATTTATGTAGCCATGTGGCGCAATGAGGAGTGATTAACAAAAAGTCAAACGTTTCGACTATTAGTTATTACTAGCGTTTAACCCGCGCAATGCGCGGAATCATTTTACATATTAACGAACTTTGCATCCAACATAAACTTAGTTATCATACTTCTACTATATATATTCAAACTTAAATAACGTAGTATATTTAAGCATATAGTGTCCAATATCCCCTAAATTTTTTAAAAATTAGTTTCTTCAAATCACTCATGTGTGTACTTCCCTATTATGAGAGACTAAAAAAAAAGGAATCTAACTTTAAGCAATTAAAACTTACATGACAATTTCAAATAGCAAATCTGCTATTCTTAGGAACCACAATGAATCACACAGAACTAAAACTTGCAAGACAATTTCAAATACCAAATCTACCATTCCTAGGAACTATAGTGAATTAAACCATGAGATTAGAGAATTTTACAACCAAAAAGTTTAAAAGAAAAAAATGGCTACTGGTTTATGAAACAAAAAGTTAGAAAAACATTAGTCAAATAATAATGCATAATCAATAGTACATTGGAATCTCAAATTCTAAAACCAAACCAAGATATAACCCTTAAAAGAGACATTGAATCCAACTTTTCAATCACAAAAGAAAAAAGAAAAAGCGGTAGTGCATAATAAAGCCACAATATATAAACAAAATAGAATTCCACCTGCAACAAATAAAATGCATAATCAATAGTACATGGGAATCTCAAATTTTAAAATGAAACCAATTCATAAATCGTAACCCATAAAAACAACATTGAATCTTAATCTTGACCCTAAATTTCAATTGCAAAACAAAAAAAGAAAAAGAAAAAGAAAAAGCTCACAATCCCGAAAAGTTGCAATGATACAGAGAAAATTTGTTAACAACCCTTGTAGTGATAAACAAAACAGATATATTAGATTATACACACACCCAAGTTATGGAATTCATGAAACTTTTCACCCATTATTATGTAATCATCTATTCATAAATGGATTTCTTTTATGTCCACGTCCAATTAATTACATGACCCAGCCAACAGCAAGAATTATTTCTAATAGTACTAAATAGACAATCACTTTTAAGTAAATGCATTAACACCACTCACAATTTTACATGAAATTTATATCAATACCTGTAAGCTCCTTTAGCAAAACTTGACATTTATCAAAATTCATCATCTACCATTATAAATTGATGCAAGAAGGTCACTCCTAAAAATAAATGATTTTTTAAAAATCATAACATAATGAAAATGATAGATGTAAAAGTCTATAGAATAACACATAGGAATGTAATGAAAACAACAATACGAACTGTGAATCAAATTTTAAAGTAAATGTACATATGGTTTATCATATTTGTGGTTTTCTTACTAAGTCTTAGTGATACCCATTGAGAAGGTTCAAACAGGGCAAAAAAATTTTAAAAAAAATTAAAAAAAAAACCTTTTACAAACCTTTTCTTTTAAAGATATATAGATAATAGGTCATACAATACTAATTGATTTGTGGTAAATTATGATGAAATAAGCTTCAAGGCCCCTATATTTATAATTCACTTAAGTCAGAAAGTAAATTCCCAAAGTCATAATCTATTAATTTTAAAGACAACCACACAAAATACATGTAAACGCTAATAGTTCTATACAAACAAAATTAAAACTTAAAGAAATAAAAATTGAAAGAAGAAGAAGAATGAGAAATATTAAAAGAAATTCTTACCCCAAAATTCTCAACCACAAGTTCATGTTGTCTTTCCTAGCATGCCTCTTACTTTTGCACATCCTTTACAAAACTCACTCTAACTTGAAACACCTAAGCAATCCCAACCAAAATGAAAATATCACCCATTGAAAAGCCATAAAAGAGTCAAACTTTACACATATAAATAGACTTTACACACATACACATATACATGGAGAAAGACAGAGACCTTGCAGGTAGTGTAGATATCAATGGCTTGAACTGAAAATTGAAAGGGGCTATACAAAGGTTTGAAATAGGTGGACAACCTAGGTGCTTTGGTTGGGATATTGAACAGTATTCTACAGTGGGAAGAATCAGCAAAAAAACATCAAGGTATAAGACTCATCATATTCTAATAATTATGAAAATCCTTGTAGTAAACAAAACAAATGTCATGTTGTATTGGCACGAAAAAAAAATCCAAACGAAAATAGAGGACTTTCATAAAATAAACATAAAAAATTTTACCAAGCTTTTTTTTTTTTTTTTTGACTTCACTCAGACAATTGTCGAGCACATCGGGTGATGCTATGATAGGGTTGGCCTATCTTCAAAATTTTTTTGTCTCAATGAGTCTTATGTAAAGGTCTAGAATTTTGAAGAAAGGACACCATGCAATTCAGCTTGATCCAAAATCTACCAACTAAAAAGGGCAACTAATGATATAAACTATACAATATTTTTAAATAACAAATCACAACATAGATAGGAACATAAAAATTCAATGCGTCCAATAATTTGACTTATCTAAACCCTCTACATCTAAACCCATCAATCTATGAATTCAATTATAATTCACCCATGATCCAATTCTACGCATCACGTATGAAAATAATAATAATAGCAAAGTCATGTAAATCCAGAACCAATAACCAAAAATTAAAGAAAGAATCTTCCACCTCTAGAGGAAGAAGCCCAAGTTTGAAAACCCACTAAAGTGTTCGACTTCTACCACAATAAGATATAAAGCAGAAGAAACCATAGCCCCTAAAGTAAATACAATTAATTTTTTTTTTTTGGAAAACCCTTTTTAAGGCTGGCAAACTAAAGGCCAATCATTCAGCCATAGCAACCCAAAACACCAAAAGTAAATAATAACAGGGTAGGTAGGTTTTCAATTGAAAGCGAATCAAAATTCTTACTCGGGTTCGGATTTTGCTCTTCAGAGAAGGTTGACTTTAGTTGTAGATTCTTTGATTTTGACGTTGGCAAGGAAACTATATATGTACATAAAAACGTTACACATACAAAACTAAGAAAGATTTGGCAGCATTACACACACAAAACAAAGTTCTAAAAGATAAAGGTTTAGGATTTTGGTTTCAATTAGTCAAAATATAATCCAAGAACCAAGATAAAATCAATTACATCCTAATCTCTTCGTTCTCTTGCAGAACACAGAGAGAAAATCGTCAAAAAAAAATCCCTTTTCATATCAAACTTTGCTTCAAGATTAGCCAAGTTTTCTCATCTATGTGAATTGTGGACCATTGCATTAATCAACCAAATTTCAGTTCACAATTTGCAAAATTTAGGGAAAAATTCATCGAAGATCATTGAATAAACTAAGAGTCATAACACATTGATAAATTTTCACCTAAATTTTGCAAATTTTGAAAGGAACCGAGAAACAATTCTCTTTTTCCTTAAAACAAAAGCAAATATCTACAAAATTTTTAATAGAAAACCCTAAAACCCAAAACAAAAATGAATAAATCTAAACCTATCCAACAAAAGAACTCAATTAAAAGCAAAATTTCATACCCAAATCTAAAAAATAGAAAAAAAATTTACCGGTGTCGGTTTCGACGATTCGGGTGGTTGATATATGGCTTAACGGTTTCTTTCTGTGCTTGCTGTTCCGATGGTCTAATTCTGGCCAGTGAATGAATAATCGCCGACCTTGGCTATTTCTCTCTTTCTCTTGGGTTTCGACGAACAACTCTATTCTCTCTCTTTCTCCGTATACGGGCAAGCCTTCCGAATGTAATTTACCCATTTAAGCAGTTAGTGTTGTGTTTATACTCAGAGACCATCAAATTGTTTTAATGCTGTGATAGGAGCCTCTCCAAACGATGTACCATACGATTTTTTAAAGATTAAATTGTATACGTGTCTGAATTTTAGATAGGCATTTTTCCTATATGGCAGTACCTCTTTAATTGTAGGAATTAACTTTCTCTCAGCTTCCGCTATTATATATAGTATATGATATAGAAATAGATAACTTTTTCAAAAGATGTAATAATATTATGATACATATTTAAATAATAAGCAATTAAAAATAATATTATTTCTCATGTTCAAACCCATGCAATAATTAAAAAAAAAAAAAAAACTAAATAAGAATTGCTGTATTTTTTTAAAAAATGACAAAAGCCACAAAACCAAATACAAACCCACTTTTGAGAAAGCCAAGAACTGTTTGAAGAACATGATCAATTAGGACATATGTCATGTGAAGAAACTTTCACTTGTCAAACTATTGAATTCCATTAAGTAAGCAGAAACTATCATATTGTTATGAAAAGATAGAAGTGTCATGGCTCTCAATAAATTAAGATGCAATCTTACCTATCAAAATAAATAAATCAAGATGCAATCTTTGTAACATTAAATAAGGGAAGGGTCTTCATTGCCTAATCAAATTAAGATGCAATCTTTGTAACATCAAAAGTGGAAAGGGTCTTCACTGCCCAATCTATAATACAGATATGATTTTCTCATCAATATTTTATAGTCATGAAATGAATTGAAACCACAAAAACCTCAGTATGTAGTAAATATACCCATAAAGTGAGCCTTAAACCAAAACAGAAAGCCTTTTGGACCCTTAAAGTTAGCAATAAATAAATAAGAATTAAAATTATTGTAATGCAAGAATGAATTAATGATATAAGAATTTAAAACATTAGCATATTTTTAGTGTATGTTGGTTTTTGGACCCCTTAAAACACAATTGAATAAACCTAGGTAATTAGCCAAGTAGTTACTTAGTCCAAATTAACAAATCTAGGTTATCACAATCACAAAGATCATATTATGCAAAGCAGCAGAAAAATAAAAACACAAAGATATGATCACCCAGGAAACCAAACTGGTAAAATCCTGGGGAGGATTTAACCTAGCTATCCTTAAGGTAAACTTGAATCCACTATCTTGATAGAATCGAAGTTCATACAATAAGACTTACAAGTCCCCACGCTCGACTTCTTATTGCTACCCACCAGTAGAACTTACTGACACGACCACGTGCAAGCTCCGAATCCACGGACTCCTTCTTTCTTGGATTCACCACCAGATACAAGCACACCCGTTTGTGTTTCTTTAAGCTTCAATGGCAGTAACTGAGTTGATCATCAAGGTGTAGATAAAATCTCCTCCTTGGAAACCCTAAGTTTGTATAAAGGAAAGCTCCTCTAAATCTCACAAGAGATTTACACAAATAGCAATATGAGCAACACGAAAACGTGACTAGGGTTTGCCTTTTATACTTAGGACAAATTAGAAAACCCTAAACGTTTTAAACAACTAGGGCTGAGTTAGAAATCTGCAGAAAAACGCATTCTGCTCGAAATTCGATCGATTGAGCCTAAGCTTCGATCGATCGAGCCAGGTCGAAATGCATAGTAACTTCTGCATTAGCTCGATTCCAACTTTACATAAAAGATACAACTTTGAGCAAGACTAAAACATTTCTAAACACATTGTTTTGATCATGGTTTGCCAACGATACACATTAGAGTTCTAAATACATAAATACCTAAATCTTTAGAACCTAACAGTGTACTTCTAAATACATGTGACCAAATCTAATTCACCTTATTCAACCCCAAGGAAAATAAAAGTACAATAGTTTTGCAATTTATTTTTTGTTGTTTGATAGTTCCAGGTATCTGTTTTTAGAAAGGTATATGTTTTAAACAACGCTTGTCTAGAATTCATGGTAACTGGCCTACTATTAAAAACGACATATTCCCCTTTACCTTAATTTATTCAAAACTTGATTTTTAATTTGAATAAAATCTTGTCAATAAAAGAACTACAACTACAAATAATTAATGTTTTCAAGAAAATCTGCCAAGCATACTTTATATGTTCTACCTTTTAAATTTCCTTTTTCCCTTCTAATAATACTATGACTAACTCTCACATGTTGTAGAAAGCCAATCAATTAATTGTTAACATGCACCTACTATTAGAATGATTTGTCTAATCCTAACACAGCCAAATATAGAAAAATGGTATCAAATGCTTATCATAAAAGCAATTAGATAGATGCATTCATTATCAATTCATCAAGTTCCACAGCCATTTATATATGGTCATGTGATTGATAATGGATCATCAATATGAAGAAATCTGCATTTTAAATTGTAATCAGTCATGAATGAGTTCCAAGGAAATGTTAAAAATAGATTTTGTTTTTGGCAAATTATGGAGTGTAATTCAAGAACTTAAGGTTCTAACCTTCACAATGAGTTATAGATAAAGACAACTCCCTGTATTGTCGTCAAGAAATGGACCTACACCCAAAATTGCATTCTACAGCATGGTTTGTAATCTGGTGTTCCAACTTACAAACCCCAAAGGATTGCCAATATTTCATAGTTTCATACCAATGCCACATATTTCTTTGTTTGATTATGTTGGAATCTTAGAATTGAACAACAAATAAACCAATAAAATTAACATATATATACAAAATCCCAAAAGCAACAAAACTGTTGCAAACAAACCAAGCCAAGAAATCGATGACAGATCAAAAGGATTTTGTGAATCCAATAGAAGGCCAAAATTTATATCAATATGGGAAAAAGAAAGAATTGAATCGAAGGATTATGTACCACCTGTCTAAGAGAAATTTCATCAAACACATGGCAGGCAACCCTTTTCAAAATCCCTCAATCGTGCCATTCTTTTTCTCATCTTTCTAATTCTCTCAAACCAATTCTAAATTTTAAACCTTAATCAAAACCAATTCTAGGCTACATACCAAAATCAAAACTAAACAATTCATATCAAATTTTTTGAACATAAGAAAGTACCATTAACTGATTTGGTGTCGGTGATATTACGATGGTGGGCTGCCGACTGAAGGTGAGTGCTAGCTTGACAATGTTGGCAGCCCTCAAACTTCTCTCTCCAGGTCTCTATTTCGTCTCGACGTGCTTTAAATATGTTTTTCTTGCTTTGAGGCTTTGCTTGTAAATAGGTAAAAACTTGTATGGAGAAATTGTCACAAAGTTGTTGCAAGAAATAATGTACAAAGAGCGGGATTGAAAAGAGAAGTCATTTTTATGAGATTTTCCACCAAATAGAAAGATATTGTTTCAAAGTTGTGCACAGAAAAATAAATTTCAGAAGAGAGAGAGAGAGAGAAAGGGAGAGAGGAGTAGCGTATAGAGAGAGAGAGAGAGAGAGAGAGAGAGAGAGAGAGAGAGAGAGTAAAGTGTTAGATCTTTTTATTTTATTTTTTAAAAAATTTATGTAGTTTTTTATGGGTAGGAACATGAAATGGGTTTGTAACTCCTACCCAAACGCAAAATTCGGTAAAAAGTACATTTTTCGGAAAAAATTTGGTGACTAGCACGCATTTGAACTTATTTAGTTAGTTGGACTGTTTTTGGAACTCAAGTTTGTCAAACTCAAGTTCCAACCCAAAATCGAGTTTCCCAAACTCAATTTACTCTTGGATTCATCTGACCTAGTTTGAAAAAAAAAAAAAAAGAACCATGTGGAACTAAAGTGTAGTAAACTCGATTTCCATTTTAAAAAAAATTTACCTGCAAGGAACTCGAGTTTGCGAGACTTGAGTTCCAAGCGAGGAAAAAAAAATCTCCAACGAGTTCCACGTGATTTTTTTTTTCAATCCACATAAGATGAATCCAAGAGTAAATCGAGTTTCAAAAACTCAATTTTGAGTTGGAACTCGAGTTTAACAAACTAGAGTTCTAAAAAAAGTCCAACTAACTAAATAAGTTCAAACGCGTGCTATTTATCTAATATTTTCCTAACAAGATTCTGTTTAGCAAATTTTGCCCCTACCCAAAAGTTAGAACATTGTATATTTTTTTTAGAAGAAGAATGGTTTTTTTTTTTTTTTTTGAGAAGTAAAACGTTGTATCTAATAAATCAGAATAGTGTCTTTAAAATAATATAGGCTACTAAAAAAAATATTAATGAAGGCAACTAAACACCAAAGTTATTAAGAAGGATTTTTAAAAAAAAAATATATATAATACTGAATCTCAAACAATTTTGTTAGTCAACACATTTCCAAAACAATTTAGTGAAGTAACATCTCAAGCATAAGGGACTCGATTTTGTTGTGGTAAATCGAGTGTGATGAACTTGAGTTCCATGGAACTCGAGTCTTCAAGGCTCGATTTCCTTGAGATATCGAAAGAAACATCTTCAAACCAAAATCCTAGACTCAACGAAACATCATCAAACCCAAAGACCTAGAGAAGAAAATGAAGGAAATAGAGGAAAACCTTCACCTAGAGCTTCGTCGTTGCCGCCTCCTCCTCCTAGAACCGTCGCCGTCGCTGCTTGGGTTCAATTTGAGCCGAATGGTTTGGGTTAGGGAGATCTAGGTTTGTGGGGTTTGCCTTCTTCGTGGTTTCTATTTGGGTTTGATCTCTCCAGCTTGTTCCTTCTTCGTGGTTTGTTGTTTCTTCATGTTTCTTGTTTGGGTTTCTTCCTCGTGTTTCTAATTTGTTTTTCTTCTTCGTTTGGTCTAGATTTCTGGGTTTCTTCCTTTTGATTCTTCTTCGTGTAGTTTGGGTTTCTTCATTGTGGCTTCGTTTGATCTCTTTATGGAACTCGAGTCTATAATGCTCGATTTCCACACACAAAACTCAAGTCTATAATGCTCGATTTAGCAAAACAAAATCGACTTCCTTGCACTCAAGATGTTAGAAAAGTAGTTTAAAGTCGGTTTTCTTATCGCCATAGCCTACTTTAATTGGGATGCAGACATTGTCCATGTGCCAAAGAAAGATGGGAAAGTATGCATGTGCGTCAATTATAGAGATCTAAATTGGGCCAGCCCAAAGGATAATTTTCCCTTGCCATATACCGATACTTTGATTGATAAGACTATGACCAACATGTTCTTCTCCTTTATGGACGAGTTTTCGAGTTATAATCAAATCAAGATGGCTAAAGAAGGCAAAGCCAATACAACGTTCACCACTCATTGGGGAACTTACGCCTACGATGTTATACCGTTTGACTTGAAGAATGCTAGGGCGACCTACTAGCGAGCCATGGTAACCCTATTCCCTGATATGATGCACAAGGAGATCAAAGTCTATGTAGATGATATGATCGCCAAGTCACACACTCCTAGAGATCATTTGATAGATTTGAGAAAGCTATTCAAGTGCCTCGTCAAGTACAAGTTAAGGCTTAACCTTAACAAGTGTGTCTTTAAAGCCAGTTCAGGGAAATTGCTTGGCTTCATAATCAACCAAAGAGGGATTAAAATGGACCCAGCAAAAGTCCAAGCCATTAGGGACATGCTTGCGTTGAAACTGAGAAACAAGTTTGAAGCTTCTTAGGAAGGGATTAATTACATAGCTCGCTTCATAGCGTAGTTAACTGCCACGTGCAATCCCTTGTTCAAGCTCTTGAAGAAGGATATGAAGATAGAATGGACAGATGAATGTCAAGCAGCCTTTGACAAGATTAAGTAGTATTTGTTAAACCCTTCTATTCTGGTTCCCCCGACATTGGGACATCCATTGATTCTCTATCTAGTGGTGCAAGAGGCATCCATGGGTTGCATGTTAGGCTAGCTAAATGAACCCGATCAAAAAGAGTAGGCGATTTACTACCTAAGTAAGAAGTTCACCAGTTGTGAGATCAATTACATCGCCATTGAGAATACGTGTTGCGCCCTAGCATGGGCCTCACGCAAGTTGCAGTAGTACATGCTCTACTTCACCACATTGTTGATTTCACACCTGGACCCTATTAAATACATCTTTGAAAAGCCTGGCCTCACAAGGAAGATCTCCCGTTGGCAGATGTTGCTATCCGAGTTTGATATCATGTTTGTTACGAGAAAGGCCATCAAGGGCCAGGCCATAGCCGATTACCTAGCGGCCCAGCCATTGAATGATACAAAATTTTCAAAATCCCTATTCCCCGATGAGGATGTTTTGGCAATGGAGCTTGAACCAAGCAATGTAGAACCATAATGTTGGAAGCTTTATTTCGATGGAGCTACCAATAGCATTGGAAGTGGAGTGAAAGTAGTTCTAGTATCCCCGAAGGGCCAGCAAATCCCTGTTTCAATCAAGCAAAATTTTGATTGCACCAACAATGTCACAGAGTACAAGGCATGCATAGTAGGCCTACAAGTTGCCTCAGAGTTCGGTGCATATGATCTAATCATCTTTGGAGATTCCTTATTAATCATCAGAAGGGAAGTGGCAAGCCTGAGACCCTAAGTTGATTCCTCATTAGAAGTGCTTCAACTGCCTAATCCCGAAGTTCCAAAAGATTAGCTTTGCCTATTTTCCCCGAGCACACAACTAGTTCACAAATGCTTTAACCACCTTTGCTAGCATGGTTAAGTTGGCAAAAGGAGATGATATGCGACAATTGCGCATAGAGGTCCGTGGTGTGCCGGCCTATTGCATGAATATCAAAGAATGCATGAATGTCAAAGTTGAAGTCGACGGGAAGCCATGGCACCATGATATCAAGGCCTATATCAAAGATAGTGAATACCCTCACCTGGGGCCACAGATAGTGAGAAGAAATTCATCAAGTGCATGGCGTGCCAATTCTTCTTGAGTGGGTAAGTCTTGTATAAGAGGAACCACGATACAACTTTTTTTCGATGTATAAATGCCCTTAAGGCTAACCGTTTGATGGAAGAGATGTTTGATGGCTTACTTGAAGCCTATGCTAGTGAACCCCTATTGGCCCGAAAAATCATGAGAGCTGGCTACTATTGGCTTACCATGGAAAGTGACTACATCAAGCATGTCAAGACATGCCACCCTTGCCAAGTTTATCAGAATAGAAAGAACGTTCCTCCTCAACCCCTGCACTCTCTAGCAGCGCCATGGCCTTTTTCAACCTAGGGAATGGATGTCATCGAACTCGTGATTCCAAAAGCCTCCAATGGGCATGAGTATATCTTGGTGGCCATCAATTACTTCACTAAGTGGGTGGAAACCGTACAAGGCGTGCATAGTAGGCCTACAAGTTGCCTCAAAGTTTGGTGCATATGATCTAATCATCTTTGGAGATTCCCTATTAATCATCAGAAGGGAAGTGGCAAGCCTGAGACCCTAAGTTGATTCCTCATTAGAAGTGCTTCAACTGCCTAATCCCGAAGTTCCAAAAGATTAGCTTTGCCTATTTTCCCCAAGCACACAACTAGTTCGTAAATGCTTTAACCACCTTGGCTAGCATGGTTAAGTTGGCAAAAGGAGATGATATGCGACAATTGCGCATAGAGGTCCGTGGTGTGCCGGCCTATTGCATGAATATCGAAGAATGCATGAATGTCGAAGTTGAAGTCAACGGGAAGCCATGGCACCATGATATCAAGGCCTATATCAAAGATAGTGAATACCCTTGCCTAAGGCCACAGACAGTGAGAAGAAATTCATCAAGTGCATGGCATGCCAATTCTTCTTGAGTGGGTAAGTCTTGAATAAGAGGAACCACGATACAACTTTGTTTCGATGTATAAATGCCCTTAAGGCTAATCGTTTGATCGAAGAGATGTATGAAGGCTTGCTTGAAGCCCATGTTAGTGAACCCCTATTGGCCCGAAAAATCATGAGAGCTGGCGCTACTATTGGCTCACCATGGAAAGTGACTGCAACAAGCATGTTAGGACATGCCACCATTGCCAAGTTTATCAGAATAGAAAGAACGTTCCTCCTCAACCCCTGCACTGTCTAGCAGCGCCATGGCCTTTTTCAACCTAGGGAATGGACGTCATCAAACTCGTGATTCCAAAAGCCTCTAATGGGCATGAGTATATCTTGGTGGCCATTGATTACTTCACCAAGTGGGTGGAAGCCGCTTCCTACAAAAGCGTCACCTAAGCTGTGGTGGCCCAATTTTGAAACAGAACATCATTTGCTGTTACGGTGTACCAGGAGAGCTCATTACAAATAACGAAAAGAATCTGAATGGGAAAATGATCGAGCAACTTTGCCAACAGTTCAAGATCAAACACCAAAATTGGATTCCTTACCATCCTTAGATGAATGGTGTAGTAGAAGCCACCAATAATAATATAAATAAGATCTTAGTGAAGATGACTGACACCTATAAGGATTGGCACGAGTTCTTGCCATTTGCCTTGTGCGCCTATCGCACTTCTGTTCATACTTCCATGGGTGCAACCTAGTATTCCTTGGTCTACGGCATGGAAGCCATCCTCCCCGCAAAGGTAAAGATCCCATCTCTTAGAATCTTATCACAGACAGAGTTGTTAGAAGCTGAATGGGCCCATTCCTAATATGAATAGCTGAACATGATAAACGAGAAATGCATGACCGCAATGTGCCATGGACAGTTATACCAATGCCGCGTCGAGCGAGCATTCAACAAGAAAGTTAGACCCAGAGTCTTTGAAGAAGGCAACCTAGTCTTGAAGAAACGCAACCAGGTAATGCTTGATCACAGAGGGAAGTTTGCCCTGACCTACAAAGGCCCGTATGTTGTGAAGAAAGTCTTCTCCGGAGGAGCCTTGATTCTAGCTGACATGGATAGGCGGCATGACTTCAATATGCCCACCAATTTTGATGTTGTCATACAGAAATTTGCATGAGGGAGCTTCCAAGTGCAACCTTTTTTTCTACATTCATATGTAAACCAAAAAAAAAAAAAAAAAATAAAATAAAATTATACAAAAAATATATGAAAAGGTAGATTGAAAACCCAAAAGGGCGATCTACGCAAAAGGAGAGTAAAAGAAAGAGCGTGAGAGAGCCTGCTAGATTGAAAACCTGAAAAGGCGGTCTAGGCAAAAATTAAGGCAGCCAAAAATGTCAGTTGAACTACGTGATGACCTGATCCTTTGCAATGGAGGTACATAGGTAGCCACCTTGGCCTGGTCACATTTTAAAAGAAAAATCAGTCGCTGGATCCACTTGGGTTTGGGATCAAGATCAATGGAAGAAAGCGTACACCCTCTTGGGTTGTACTATGTTTGCAAAGCATGTGGCCATAGTGGTTTTATTCAAAGATTTAATGGCCCATGCCAATGGAAGACATACCCTAATGGGAAAGGAAAATATCCATCTAGAATAGGATGTATCCTTTGAAACTTAAGATATTGATATGCATAGACTTACATTTACCATCCTATTTATATGATCTTGCATTTTCAAAGCATTTGCACACATATTCATTAAACATGTCTGTTTTGTGCCTTTCTAATCCTTTCATGCATTCATCATTATGCATCCAAAACACAAATCTCATAGATATAAATATCTCTTGATAATCAATATACGCAAAAACATCTATGTTTCCACCATTTTCCATTTTTAAGCATGCCTTACAAACTAGACTATGCTTTAAAAACACAAAAAGTGGAAGGCTGTACACAATTACCTAGCAATTTATGATGAACCTTTCCATACATGGTGGAATACTAACTACATAGCCCATATGCAGAAATGAAAAGAAAACAGAAAAGAATCCAATAACTTAAATGTGGCCCAAACGGTCTGCCACAGTCTTGCATAGCACCCTGAAGCCGGTGAGAAGAATTGAATCATTTGAGGAATAAGTATGAAGTAACCTTACTACATCAAAGCCCAGATCTCTTTCAATCTGTCTAAGTTGGCCATATGAATGTCGAAGCGGAACCAACTCCCTCTCCATACTGGGACTCGAGGTGCAATCCTGCCTCTTTGTATCAAGCAAAGCCTGCAAGGTGCCAACCTCTGCAATAGCAACTTTCAATGCCAACTGTGGCTCACTGGGCTCATCAGCTAGCCCATACTCCAAGCTCAAAGTGGAATAAATGAAGGATCTAGCCTCCAATAGCATCAATGCTAAATTAGTAGCCCTGCTGCTCGCTTCATCACGACTGGCCTCCACTATGCCCCTCTCCTCCTCGCTCGTCTAGCCAAAGACAGTGAATCTCTGAGTAAGATCTGCCAACTCACTCTCCAAACTAGTGACTCGAGATCTTTGCTGAGTACACTCTGCCTCCATGGCTAAAGGAGTCGGACTCCTCTGCTTAAGCTTTTCTTTAAGGGTAGTGAGCTCAGCTTCATAGGCTCTCCCCATCTCATCATAGTCCTTTACTGTGGCATCAAGAAGCTCCCTACAGCAATCCCTGTCCTTGATAGCCTATGTTAGGCACTCTCTCAGGTCTCTAAAAGTACTCTCAACCCTGACCTTAAACTCCAGTGCATAATCCCTCAATATGTTAGCTAGAAGGCGGGAATCAAAAGGATCTAGAACCAATAGATCAACTATGAAACATGGGTCCTAACTTGCCCTCCACTCTAAACTCCGTAGTGGACCCTCATGATCATCCCCAAGACAAGTACGATAGTCGATAGTTGACCTACACTCTTGCCAGAAACCAAAAGCGCGATCTATAAGGACTGTGTTGATATCCTGAAGCCCATAATCACAAGTGATGACAAAAAGATCACTAAATCGAGGGACATGCTGATCACGCTCGACCTGCCTCAAGGCCATGCCTGGAAAGTACCCTGTATAACCCCAGATGCCCACCAAAGGGATGCTAAGCAAACCAACACAATGGGTCCAACCTTACCACCTAGCAACTCCCCACTTAACTTTCCAGGTACAGTCAATGGGACTCAAGCCAAACAAATATTGTAACTAACCAGCAATGTCAAGGAAGATCAAGAGCCATAGTAATCTTAACCCTGTTCTTCCTTAAGAATCCAGTAGGCTGTGACCTAGATATCACACTCAAATGACTACAGAACCACAACTGCAGCAGATGCACACAATAACCAAGCCTACCACTACCAATCTCATGACATAGAGAAAGAGACCTAATGGTCTTAGACTCTCAGAGAGGGAATAAAAGAAGTGCTATGAGGCATAGTACTTACCACGGGTAGGACTATAAAGCTGATGGAACCCGACTGAGAAGGGAATAGCACTGAGCCAAAGAAGGTCACCATGAAAGCTTGGCGCCTGTCACAAAATCTCCTCAGTAAGCAGCAGGGCACTCATCTGTACCAAACCGACAAAGCAAAAAGTCGAAAGGGATACCACCTCCCAAGCTGCTCCCATATTGAGTCAAAACATCCATAACAAGCGTCTTTAGGCCTAAAAGCTCTGCCAATCACTTGCAGAAGCAAGATCGAGTCGGTGGTCGATAAACCTGACTCATAGGGGTGGGAGGAGAGAGAAAGCAATCATGCTCTTCCAAAGTAGGGACCAAGTCCACATCCCCAATGGTGCTACACCTCAAAGCAAGATCCTAACAAGTAACTATGGCCTCTAGTAAGTGCCAATCCAAAGAAGTGCGAAAAAGCGAAGTGGCTTATCCGAGGAACTGCTTGATGTAAGCCCGATACTTGGAAGAGAATGAAGTCCACCATCTCTTGAGTTCCCTCTCATGAAAATTCTCCCGCTCAAGCTCCATCACAGTATCATAAGTCTTGAGTACAAGAACGTCGATGCTTAGATCTGAAAGAATTTGGTGTTTTGATGCAAATCTGTGCAGAAAAGTGAAGAAAAATTGTGTTTCTAGGAGTTTTCAGTGAAGAAAAAGGGTTGAAGAAGACCCTAGGAGTCGCAGACCAGAATGTGGAAGGTCTAAAGGGGGGGCGTCTTGCTTTATGCATGCTTCTAAAGACTAGCGCACCTTATAGGACCGTTGGCCCTAAGCGATGCACCTACAAGGGCCACCGCCCCTCAGGACACGTGCTAGGGTTTTCCAACCCCCTTGGCACAAACCCACCCCTATTCTGAACATAAATTCAAATATTGGAGAGTTTTGGACAGCTCCAAAGTGAATATTCCCTCGGTTTTTGCACTAACAATGGTGCCCGATAGGTTTAGCAATAAACTTGCATTTCAAAAGATTTTTTCGCATAACCGAGACCGCACAAAGCCTATATTGAGGCAGTTTATCTTTGCATGTCTCGTCCTGCATCTCGGAATATCTTGAACCTCATTTTCAAAGCTCGGTTCACCCGATTTAAGGGTTGGTTCAGCCCCCATCGTCAAAGACATGTAATGGGATAGTGCTAACGCCATTCCTGATCACTACTAGCAGTCCATTCAGCATGGTATGAAGATCACAACGATCATTTCCCCAAAGGAACTCTTCTCAAAGCATTGGTCAATTCAGTTGATAACTGATACAATTAGTACATTCCGTTGCACAGCGAGTCAAAAATCCCCTTGAGGGAGATTCATGATCATTATTAGGGTTATCATGGAACCCATATCCTTAGTGCAATTCTAATCCCACTTCAAGTCAGTCGATCATTTTAGAACCATGCAAAATCCTACACTGGGGCAGTTTATTTTGCGCGTTCAGTTTGTTAGTAGATATGCTCAAGAAACGGGTCCATCCCGCCAGGAACCTTTCCTTTCATGATAAGAACCGCATAAAACCTACACTAGGGAAGTTATTTTACGTGGTCTTTCCTTTCTCTATGTCCTTCAGCAAATCAATTAACATCAGATTCTATCGATAAATCCATGAAAGTACGATGCGGTGCAAAGTGACCACAGTGGTGTGACCAACTCTAAAATGCTAAAATCCAGAAACATAAAGTTAAGACCTACTAAGAGGTAATGTCAAATTATACATTTAAGCCTACCAACAGGTGATATCCAAAATCATATAGGTAAGACCTACCGAGAGGCATTGTTCAATCATACATCAAGGGCCTACCAACAGGCGAAATCCAAAATCATACATGTAAGACCTATCGAGAGGCATTGTTCAATCATACATCAAGAGCCTACCAACAGGCCATATCCAAAACATACATGTAAGACCTACTGAAAGGCAATGTTCATCACACATTTGAGCCTACCAACAGGCGATATCCAGAAACATACATGTAAGACCTACTAAGAGGCAATGTTCATGATAAATCAGGAGCCTACCAACAAGCAATATCTAGAAATATACATGTACGGCCTACCAAAAGGCAATGCCCATACATACATTAGGAACCTACCGAGAGGCAATATCATACATCAGAGCCTACTAAGGGGCAATATAATACATACAGTTCAAGCCTACTAAGAGGCAGTCTAATATATACATATCTGGCCTACCAAGGGGCAATGTCTAAAAAATACAACAATGTCTACAAAATATAGAAAAATGAGAAAAACATGCTCGCGCAGGGGTTACATCATTATGATACAACAACAATGGCTGGCCTAAAGGGAGTCATCATCTCTAACGGCATCATTAGCAAAGCACCTAGCACTGCCATCGTCGGCATTATCGCCTACAGCGGGGCCCGTAGAAGGATCGGCCCGATTTACCGGAGAATTTAGGACATATCCTGGAACAGGGCCCCGAGCTTAATCATCTAAAGGGGTATATCCCCAACTATCGGCTGGTTTGGGAGGAGCAAGCATGTACTCTGATGGCGAATGGGAGGATCTCTACTAGGAATATGAGGTGTAGGAGGTACAGGCATCCTATGTCCCCTCATCTCGCTAATCAGAACACTGATGTACCCGCAAAGTAGGCCTATCTCAACCTGTAGCTGACCCCTCTCTCTCTCTCTCTCAGCGGCAACGATGTAGGCCTCCTTCTCCCTCTGCCATTGGTCCCTTTCTTAAGCAAGCAATCTGGCAATCTCTTCCTGTATGTACCCCTCTCTGGTGGCAGCAGCGCCCTCAAGATCTCTCACCCTAACTTGAATGGTATCTACCTGTAACCTCAAGTGGGCCTTTAAAGCCCAACAAGCACGTGCTATGCCACCAAGCACTCTACCCCCACTCACAGGGCAATCATCCATAATGGGTTCGGTTGAGGACTGCAAGAACCAAGTGAAGTAGACAGTGTCCCCAGTGACAAAACTGTTGGAGGAGACTGTCATATAGTCAGGATCATCCAACATCATCTCAAAATGCGAAAGCTCCTGAGGAGGGTCCCTGGGTACTCTAAAGATTAGTATAACTTGATGATAGGCCCTCTTGGCCAAAAAGAACTTCTAGCTTGACAAAGCCTAAAACTAGCACCGTGCTCGCAACTCAGCCATAGCCTAGGTAACGTCACGCCTAGCCAACAATTGCCCATCATAAGGATGGTTAAGTATCTCACCCCAGGTGACACAATCCAATGTAGTGCCGACAATGGACAGTTGTGTTAAGATAACTCTGGTGATCTCGCAAAGGGACTAAGTATATGCCCTAAGATAAATCTCTGAAGATAGGCTGGTATACTGTGGGCACATAGCTGGGATATACTCGTATGCCTAGTATGTCAAAACCTGCTAGCAACCCTCGAGGCTCTGAAAAGCCATATTGCGAAGCCTGCCTTAGGAAAGAGATAAAGAATCCATAAGAAAGGGTCCCCCATATTGTAGGCCCCAATATCCAGCACTACTCTCATGGCTCCTAGCAGCTTACAAGTTAGCATTGACCGGTTGTTGCCAAACAGGCAACTGCCGATGAAATAGAAAAAGAACCGCCTGAGAACAATGTTATTAGGCTCAGTTGCCCAAGGTATGCTCTCCCTCAACCACTCCATATAGATCTAAGGCTCCTCGGTAGGCCCAAAATACTGTTGCCTCGCCAGAGTAAAGGGATAATGAATACCCAACAACGCCCTCACAGTAGCAAAATCTATAAGATCAGACGGGAAAGGATACCCCCCGAATCTAAGGCCTAGAATAGCTGTCCAGTCGAGGGGAAGGGCTACATACTCCCTAAAACTCAAATAAAAGGTGTCAGTCTTTGCATGAAATCGCTACACCAATGTCTTCGATATTGCATGCCGTATAGAATAAGGGGGAATCTGTAGGAACTCCTTAAAGCCCTACTCAATCAAGAAGCCACAATAGCGTGCATTCATCCTATGGTCAAATATGCATAGAAGGAGTGAAGACCAAGATCCCCAACCGCAAATCTTGTCAAGGGCCTGTGCTCGAAATTAGGAAAAAACTACTAGTTAGCATGTATATCTACACATTTAGATTTGACAATTGAAAGAGAAAAGGGAACATACCTGAGCCTTCTGAGTCTAAGTAGAAGCATGCCTCTTTAGATATGCTGAAGATGAGTGTCAACTATATCGTGATCGATCTCTCTGGTATAAGCCTCAGCCCTGGACAAACCAAGTGGAAACCTCAGACTACGGCCTCAACACCTCTGAGCACCTGGACTTGGACCTGGCCTAGCCCTATCAAGGGCCACCAAGTCAGCATCAATATCAAACATGAGCTCCTCCTCTAGCTCCTCGTCCCTTGGGCCTCTTCCTTCCTCAGTCCGAGGGAACAATGAAGAGCCGCCTCCTGAACTTGTGCGGGACTGAGACGAGGCACTGGCCATCTCCACAGAACACCGGCTCCTAATGTAGTGTGCTATATGAATGCCTCCAGAAGGCGTAGGGTCATCACTGCCTCGATCAAAGCGCCTCTGAAGATTCCGTGTAAGCTGAAGACTAATCGAGACAGTATCGTCACCACTGCTAGACGAATCAACTTGAGACGAAACAATGGCGGGAACCTTCTCACGAGCACCGTTGGATCTAGTCCTCGAGACATACTTGCGGAAGCAAATCCAAGATTGGTTAGTAAGCCCAAAAGCAATTGGCGATGCAAGTAAACAGGTAAGTGTGTCTAACGCTACTGCCTAACACAAGTCAAGCATGTTCATACCAAAATATCATGTTTTTTCAAAAATATCAAAATTTTCAAAATACCTCTCTTTTGGGATTCAAATTCAGCCATGACTGTTTAATCCTATCTCTTTTTCCTCAAAAATATCATATTTTTCAAAATACCTCTCTCTTGGGATTCAAATTTGGCCACGACTGTTTACTCTTTACAAGATTTAGATTCGGCCACGATAGTTTAATCCTAGCAGCCTCTCTTTGAGATTCAGATTCGGCCATGACCATTTAGTCTCAACAAGATTCAAATTTAGCCATGACCATTGAATCCTAGCAGCCTATCTTGAGATTCAGATTCGGCCATGACAGTTTAATCCTAGCAGCCTCTCTTCGAGATTCAGATTCGACCATGACCGTTTAGTCTCAGCAAGATTCAGATTCGGCCAGATCGTTGAAGCCTAGCAGCCTATCTTGAGATTCAGATTCAGCCATGATCATTTAGTCTCACCAGGATTCAGATTCAGCCACAACCGTTTAATCCTAGTAGCCTCTCATCGAGATTCAGATTTGGCCACGACTATTTAGTCTCACCAGGATTCAGATTCAGTCGCGATCGTTTAATCCTAACAACCTCTCACCGAGATTCAAATTCGACCACGATCGTTTAGTCTCACTAGGATTCAGATTCGGCCGCGACCATTTAATCCTATGTTTTCCAAAACTACCCTCACTCAAAATCGCACTATTTTCACATTTTCAATCCTCTCAAAATTTTCCATCCTTATCATTCATAGTCTCTCATATTTACCGAGCTTTTCATTTAATCTGGTTAGTGTCCCATGTGTTTTCGTAGCATCAAACATATGCAAGTTTTCCAACAGCATCATGGTGTAAATAATAAAATAAAATAAAAACATATATGCAAAAAATAAAATAAGTTCTAGCATGCTTTCCTACTTGCTTTACTACTAACATACTTGCAGAAAATAAAAAGAAAAAGAAGACATACACTGACCTCAGTGTAGAACTGGAGACTAAAGCTGTGGATTGAAGCTGAAAGCTAGACCCGCTAGATCGTGATTTGCTCCAGAGAACTTTTTAGAATTGAAATTTCAGAGAAATGAAGTCAGAATGTTCAAAATGAGGCTTTGGGACCACTTTATAGGGCCCTGTATGGACTAGGCTACTCGGCGCACCTTGAAAGGTTGTTGGGTTTGCCCGACGCACCTACAAGGGCCGCCGGTCAACATTGATTGGTTGACCTTTAACCAAAAAAAAAAAAAAACAGAGTTTCTTGCCCAATGTCAAAGACCAAGTCAGAAAATTTTCCGAATCAGCTGTAGCAGCTCAACCGTGTCAAGTAAAACCGGTCTCAACCCATGAACAATGCAGTTTCCGCACACAATTTTGGGGCAACAAAATGCGCAATCACGTTCCTTATTCAACACCTCTCATTGCACTTGAGATATCAAATAAAGAAGGGGTAGCTGTAGACACCGTATTTTGTCCACCCTCGATTTGCATACCGTACCCCAAAAATTCCAAAAATATTATCTATTCACCATGGGGCCGCGAAAACATCTAGATTGCCGTGGCACAACCCGTTCAGGCATCGAAGCACTCGAAGTGCCATTTCAAGTCAAATTGACCAAAATACCCCTGGCCAACCCTGGGTTGACCGAAAGTCGAATTGGGTCAAAATCATCCAAAAACAACATTTTTCATACTTCTATATCAAATCCGAGCTACTCGATGATTTTTGTCAACTTTGACCAACTTTGACTCGAGGTTGACTTTTAAGGGCACCAAAAACCCTAACTATGATTTGACTACCAGAATGGGTTGGGACCAATGTCGTTGTGAAGATTATCAAATTCCCTTTCCAATGACTATTCATGGGTTGAAATCGGAGTTAAAACGGTTAAGATATCTAGAAAACTGTAAAAAGCGTGTTAACACGCTTTCCGAGACCATAACTTTTGATCCGACTATTGGTTTTTCAATTCCTTTATTTTTTTCTACAAACTAGACATCTAGAGCTTTCCAAGGACACCAAGATTGGCTCAATCCGAGTCTAGGAAGGCCTTCAAATATGCATCCAAAGTTGAACCAAGATAAGGCTAGAATTGCTGATGTTCAGCAAGCTGGCCAGTAGCCCTACAAGGTGCGCTAGTAGCTGAAGGGTCACTTTTTCAATATAAACACCCCCAGACCCCTAATTTTGCAAAAAAAAAAAAAAAAAAAAAAAAAAAAAAATTCTAGGAAGTTTTAGGTAGATTCTCTTTCTCTTCTCTCTCTTATTTCTCTCCCAAACACATCCAAGCATATCAAAACACCTTCAAACACCTTAGATTCTCATCTTTTCTCTACAATCTTCATGGTAGTGTTCTTGCACCTAATCTTCCTCTCCTTGATTCCATACCTTGGATTTAAGGTTTATGGGTATGGATGTTGCTTTTTAGCTACAATCCACACCTATTTCTCTTTATAGCTTTTTCTAGCTTTTTCTTGCTTAATAATAGGCTTTTATTGCTTTTCCTAGCATGTTCTTGCTTCCTAGCATGTCTTTATAGCTTTTATAGCATGTTTCCTTGATTTTTGCCATGATTTATCACTTTGATGTTGTTGGCCTAGCCTTCTTGGGCTAGGAAATGTCTACTTTCCATGTTTATGCTTAGATGCATGTTTTAGTCTCCTTTCCATATTTATGCTTAGATCTACATGCCTATGTGTTATTTGCCATGTTTTTGCTTAGATCTACATGTTAGTGCTCAGACCTATGTCCCTATGCTTAGATATATGTGTTTATGTGCTTCATGCCATGCTTATGTCCTTAGATCTATGTTGGTTGTTATGCCATGCGCTCCTTTAGCCCTTTTTGTCCCTTGATATCTCTCTTTCTTGCTTTTTAGCCCTTTCGGTAGGGTGTAGATCTAGATCCCATGGTCTAGGCCTACATCCATACACCTAGGCCTATATTAAAGGGTTTGGATCATTTCCTTTGCATGTCTATGTTTGCTTTATTGCTTCTATGCTTTATCTACATGTTAGCCTCTCTAGATCTAGGCTTTACCATGCTTGGTGCCCTCCGTGGGCTTGTGTTTGTGTGGTTGCATTCATCCCTCCTAGGGTCTGTTTGGATGTGACCACTTGTGAGATACACCTCCGTGGTGTCGGTGTGCTTGATTTACACCTTTCTCTACATGTTAGCCTCTCTAGATCTAGGCTTTGCCATGCTTGGTGCCCTCCATGGGCTCGTGCTTGTGTGGTTGCATTTGTCCTTCCTAGGGTTTGTTTGGATGTGACCACTTGTGAGATACACCTCTGTGGTGTCGGTGTGCTTGATTCACACCTTTCTCCACCCCGTGCAATGTTGATATGCTTGCCTTGCTTGCTTCGTGTCACCTGTTTGGCTTTCTTTGCTTCTATGCTTTCTTTGCACGCTTGTCTACATATTCATGCATGAGTCTGTGTGTTGTCCATACTTCAATCCAATGGAGCTATGGACATTTGATCCAAACCTACATTTTTCCTCCTAGGACACTCCCTGTTGTCTGATAACATGTTTGTTTGCTCTTTCATATGCTTCACATGTTTGTTTGTCCCTGTTTGGCATCTTTCCCTAGCTTGTCTTTAGCATGCTTTCCCTTTTGTTTGTTTCTTTTTGTCTTTGCATGTACACACATGAAGCGAGGACGCTTGGAGCAAGGGCGTGACTTCCAAGGCACGAGCAAAAAGGGCAAGGATGCAAGCCCACAAAGGGCAATGATCAGTAGATTAGGGGGCCTAGCCCCTCTAGAGAGGTCTTCTCCTTCTCTCTCTTTAAGTCCCTTCTCTAAAGCATGTATTTGGGTCCCTATCCATGTACGGTTTTATTTTCTTGCTCTTTGCTTGGGCTGTGTTCCCTAGGTATGGCAATGTCTATTTTACATTTCCTGTACCTTGCCAGGCCATACCCTTGGAACGTTGGCAATATCTAGTTTATTTTCTCGCTTCATGTGGTAGCATTGTGCATGATGCATGTATATATATATATATATATATCTTCCTGCCTGTGTGTGGGTGGTTGTGCACTATGTATGATGGACTCTCGTGGCTACGTGAGCGACTCTCTCTAGTCACGAGAGCTCTTGACCTTGTAGTATGGGTATGCACTTAAGGTAATTGTTGTAGGTGCATATTCAAGCTATATTGTGTGCACAACCATTGTGGTGTGATTGTCTTGATCCATGTCACCAAGTGACATTGGTTTCCCTGTGTATGCGACATGTATCAACATATTCTAACACTTTTGAGGGCTTCGGCTTGTCACGATGTGAGAATGTCAATATGCGCCATATACACATACTTAAAACCCTACCGGTGTGCCATAGCGCACTAAACGTGAAACTCTGCCGGATTTTCTACATGAAAAAAGGGCATCCCCATTGCCATATTCTCACGTCGAAAGCTTGGTGAGAATAGCATTCAGCGTACTATGACGCATTTGAGGTGAAGCATTGTCGGATTTCCACCACGAAAATAAGGTGAAATGCTGCCAAATTTTCGTCATGGAAATTTGGTAGCGACTTCAAACACACTTGCGAAGCATCAATCGAGACCACACCAATTTTGAAACCAAATGTCGAAGCCCAACACAATTAAAGCCCCGAAAGCTAATGCCAATAGCTTGTTTTCAACTACCAATGTCTAAAAATTATGATTTTACCAAAACAAAGGACTATCTTCAGACAGGCGTTGTGGGGTGCCTAACGCCTTCCCCATACGTAACCAAACTTCCGAACTCAAGAATCAAGATTTTTTGCCCATCTGCATTAGATTAGGAAAACAACATTTTTCTCAGCCTAGGATCGATAATAAAATCAAATAGAGTCAGGTGACCAATCACACTTTAGCAAAAACCCAATGATTGGTGGCGACTTCACTTACCCTTAGTAATATCCTTAAAATCGACTCATATTCCAATCACACACCCGAGGTACGACACACCTCCATATTCTCGCACTGAGATACACATATATGCGCGCAAGCGTCGCCGCGATGGGTGGTTGAGCAGCCGTAAGGCATCGACAATTACCAAGGAAAGAAAACTCCTATCATGAAAAGAACGAGCCCATTGAATCCAATCTAGGTAAAGGTTATTTAAGACTAGATGAGTTACAGTTGCAAAAAGGAAAAAAGAAAAAGAAAAAAAAAAGAATAAGGAGTAGACGAGTCAAAAGAAGGTTACATATCCTCTGGACAAAGATGAACCCAAGCACTAACCAAAGGAGGGAACGTGTCCCTACCAAACTCGATGGGGTCACTAGCCCATGGCCTAGAAACAAAAAAGAACTCTTTCTTCCATTCCCAATCAGATGTGAGAATAGACCTTATCATCCTACAATTGGAATCTCTAGTAGAAAATTGATAAAACCAAGGGATTGGTTGATTTCAGAAGGTTTATAACAGTAAAGGAACTCGTCCATTGTAAGAGGATGATTCCCCTCAAAAACTTCCCTCCATAACACTTGCATTGCCATAATGATTCTCCAACCATTGGGGTTAAGTTGGTTGGGGGCAATACATAACCTATGAAGAACTTCTCTAGCAAAAGCATTCAAGGGAAATCTAACGCTGCATAATAAGTAAACCTCGTACACACCTAGCCTTGGAGAATTGGGAGTACAACACCGTTCCCTAACAGCAGGAAGACGAGTGTGCACATCGTTGGGGATCTGATACTTGCCCCTAGGTTTGTGCAATTTTTTCGCGTCTATTACAGACAGCACGTTCAAAGCACAATAGACCATGACATCATTCATTGGTTGAGAAGGGGGTGGAATGGACAAAGGGATAGATAAGGGAGCAAAAGATGGATGGCAGATAATCTAGATGCCATCCTTCTTCTCATCTCTTCCTGGAATACCTCCAAAGGAATCCTAGGAACCCCAAAAAAAGGATTGCTCATCTGTGGATTCACTATGCCCACTACTAGTACTTGAACTACTACTACTATTATCATAACTAGTCTTTAACCCACGCAATGCGCGGGATATTCCTAACAATGCAACTTATATCGTAGAGGCATTTTTTTTTTTTTGGGTTAGTTTTCTATTATTTTTTTTAAAGTCAATACTTTCTATTCAACCCAATTCAAGTCTGATGCAATTTCTAGTTACAATTTATCCTTGATACAATTGCAATAAAATATATGTTTCCTTCAAAAAAAAAAAAAAAAAAAGGAAAGATAAGTTATTTAATTATTTGTGAAGCATTTGGATTGGCATTTTAGAGCTTCAACAATTATGAGGGAAGCAAGTGGAGAATTATTAGTTAAACTTTCTGCTACTTCTATTTTTTGATTGTTGATGGAGTTGGCAGCCTTTGGTTTTCCTACAACATTTTTTTTTTTTTTTTGTTTCTTACAATGTTTGACATTTAAGGAAAACGATTCATCAAAATGTGTATAACATATCCATATTACATACTTTAAGCTTAACTTTGTTATGCAACTGAAGATTAATCAAATAAAGATGTGGACACATTTATACTAAATTATATTCATAGTGAGCTGAAAACCATTAAAAGTGCAACTATATTTTTTTCCCCAAACCAATACATGCCATGATCATCAACATGAAAATTCTCTTTAAGAATGAAAAATGCATAATAAGTTCCTTTAGTTATATATTTAAATTCAGTCATGTGAGTTTAAGTGTAAAGAGCACTACAATATTTAGACATGCAGAACCCAAGAGATCCCCCTACACTAAGCCAGTCAAAAGCATTGAAGTAAGTATCTCAATTCTAGTATGTTTACTTTAAAATTTTATTTATGTAAAACTACTGCTGGTTTGTTTTCATTTATATTTTAAATGTTTCCTTGAAATCAAAGTAAATAAGCAGATCATTGACCTTTGTGAACAATGACAACTCCAACCCTACAAAGTATAAGGTGGTGGTTATGGTTTGGAGGCATTCCTCTATGAATATTTCAAACATATTACCAAAAAAACAAAAGAGAGAAAAAGAACCTTGGATCGAAAAGATAGTAACTGGCATCATACAGCTATGGGCCATCCTTGGCCTTCTGTTTTGTAGGCGTCTATTTTATGAGTCAATAATACAACCATCTTTTAATACCTCTGAGTCTATAGTGCAATCATCTTAATGGTATTAAAAGTCAGAGGATTTGTTTTGCACGTATATATTTTCTGAACAACATAATTCTAAAGAATTAAATTCAAGTCCATAAGACATTTTGTCAAACACGTATCATGCTATAAAACTCAGCCAACAGTCAAGCAGTTAAGATAAATCTGTTGTATATTAATTAGCAGCCCAAGTATTAAAACAATCTAAATATCTTATCATTTGAATTATAAGTTTGGAGTACTCCCAAAAATAAATCCAAACATTCCAAGCAAAGCCAAATCATTTCAAAGGCTGCAGAATGAAGAAGTAACTGAATTTAAAATCAGGAAAAAAAAACTGAAGATTTTGGTAATCTAACAATAACAGCATATGTAAAATTCAAGGCGCAATCAATTAAGATAAACAATCCTTCTCCAAAATAAAATTAAGATAAACATTATACATAAACTAAATTGTTTGTGAGATCAATGCATGCCACTATTTGAAGGCCAAAGAGGTATTATGTACTAAGTGTGATTCAATAACATATAATTAATAAACACCAGAAAACTAACCTTCATGCTGATCATGGTAGTATACACTAAAAAATGGCATAAAAAATTATTTTAAAATAAGATCAATGTGAAAAGATATTTAACAGAAGTAATAGAAGTCCAAAAACAAATAGGAAAAATTACAAAGTGTCTTAGATAAGAAAGGTGAAGAAGTAAAAAATCTGTGTTAGTGAAAGATTGCTTTATAGAGAATGGAGGTATTCCGTCAACTCCAAATCCCCATGCTTTTGATTCTCTCATCACCTTTTCTACTTTCTGCTCTATACACAGATGGACAATCAATGACAGATAAACAGGGAAAAAAAATCTAATAAAAGCATCATACATAGGGGAACAGATCAAGCATGAAAAAAGAGTAAGAAAGCAAAAAATCTGGAGAACATTAATAGAACAAATCTAAAGGTCTAAAGCCTTCTTCACAATTGTCTTTGACAATGATCATAATCATTGTCCACTACCTTATCATTCCACAATTGCCACATTACAATGAAATTTTCAATGCCATACATATAAAGTCAATATATATTCGAATTTGGATGCCCACCAAAAGCCAAACACAAACAGAGAAACCAAGATATTGAATCAGAAATCTAACAAAAAAGCAAAAGACGCTATCCAATATTGATTCAGTCTGCTCTCTGCGATGATTGCAAAATTACCCCCCAAAAAAAATCATCCAAATATCCAAACCAAAACCAAAGCTAAGCAAAAACAAATTATAACCAAAATACCTTTATCGAAACCATATTTAACCCAAATGCCTCAATCAAAACCCTATAATCAACACAATAAGAAATAGAGAAAGCAAAAAGGTAAAGGAAACATTAATGAAAGACATTTGAATTTATAAAATAAAAAAATAAAAAAAAAAAAAAAAAAAAAAAAAACAGAATACATTAGAAAGCAAATAGAAAGCCAAAGGTTATATACGCCAAGGAAAAACATACAAAGAAAGAGCACCCAAAAAAAGAGCATTACCCCATCAATTAACCATGCAAACTACTGGTAGAAACAATATTTGATTAAGAGAGAAACCAAAAAAAAAGCATTATGCTAACCCCCTCAATCTTCTCATCGTTAACCAAATCGTCATTCGTTTTCTTGACTCCCGGCTCCGTCTTCATCTCTTCATTCACATTCGGCTTGCTTTCACACACTAATTCCTCTTCCTTCACAGGATTCTGAACCATTTCAACCACTCCACCCTTCAATTCCTCGTCGAAAACCGGCATTGACTTGTCCTTCTTGGAACCCCCTTCTCCGACCAATTCCGATTCTCCAACGTGCCCCTTCGGCTCGTCGTCGCTCGTTAGGTCCACCACGTCGCTTTTCGCTTCCTCCTCGCTCATCGAATCGCCTAAATCCTTCTCCTTCTGATCCATAACTTCGTCGTTCTCGGCGTCCTTCGGATCCAGCTTCTTCAATTTCTTGCTTCTATTGGTCGCCACAGCCTCATTCCGGGTCTTCCTGGACCGGGTCCGACCCAAGGACCCGCAGATCTCTGATTCCACCTTCATTGCGAAGGCGAACTCGCGCTTGTGACCCGTTCGAACCCATGATAGCAACACGAACTCCTCCAAATCCGTACCGTTCGCCATATACACATACACAAAGATCGATTCAAATCTGATTTTTTCAAAAAAATAAAAATATTTGAGGAATTCAATAATATAGAGAGAAAGAAACAAATACGTGAATCTTAAATTGGAAAAAGATTAAATTAAAGAACAAACCTGTAGCCTGGATTAAAGGGATTGAATATTCTTGAAGAAAAAGATTAGGGTTCGTGAGAAGAGAGAGAGAGAGTTTGGGGATATTGGAAGAGAATGTACGGCTCTTCTTCATCTTGATTGGTGTCTGATGTTTTGGGTTTCAGTTTTTGATCTCTCGATCTCTCTCTCCTTCTCCGTTCTCAGTAACGCAAGTGTTTTTTGGGAGTATTGTAAGCCCTTTTCCCCTTTCCCTGTATCGCAATATTGGCAGGGTTTTTTGTTTTTTAGGAGAGAGAATGTTAAGTAGTCTGAAACGATCGGTAGATATTTTTTAATTTCTACGTTTTGTTTTTTTTTCTTTTAACAGTTTTTTTTTTAATATAAACAATTACAGCCAAACGGTGTTAATTTTTTGAAAACAATATAATGTATCGCTTTTTAAAGTTACACATGTCTGAATTTTAGGTAGGGACTTTTCCTATTTGTCATTATCTCCTTAATTCTAGGAACTCATTTTCTCTCAGCTTCTGCTTTTATATATATATAGATATAGATACTCATTTATCTCCCTTTCGTCCCTATTGCTAGACAACAAATTTTCAGCCATTTATAAAGAAATTCTAAAGAGAAAACCTATAGACGAGAAGGAAATGATTCTTGATGTTAGACGAAGAAGACTAAAGACGGAAGGAAGCTGCTAACTAAGGCAAGAGTGTTAGAATATAAAATTTGAGAAAGTGAGAAGGGCAAGTTAGGTATTGGGCTAGCTATAGGCAACCAAGTGTGTCACTAAAGCGACATAACTCAATCGTGAGGCGCCACATGTCAAGATTGTCTGAAGAACGAAGTGACGGAATCCCTCAACCATTCACAAAAGCCACATGGCACCATCTCTACCAAGAAAAACTAATGTAATCCACGATGCCACATGTTCAAGTTATCAACGAATCAAAGAGTGCCACAAGAAAAAAAAGAAAAAACAACAACAACAACAACAATAACAACAACAACAACACAAGGCATACTTGACAAGGGCATGGACGACCTATGAACAAGGGGGATGCTGATCCATAACAAGTAGTCTTCATCCATAAGGGTCATCCAAGACCAATGATGTCCTAGACAATCTTCAAAAAGGAAAAAGGAGAAGTGTGCACCACAAATATGAAATAAGGACTTCCATGCATGTTACTAGTCGTCCAAAGAGATTCTAGTTGTCCACATCATGAGAAGGGTCCTTGGCCAGTTCACCCTAGTCACTTTTGATAGTCTCTTTCTTCCTTTTTAAGTCTTCTAACTACCGTTGAAGTTTGGAGCATTTAGCCTACTAATTTCACACATCATCAAAAATAAAGAGAAGGTTTTATCTAATAGGGGCATAAAAGTAAATTTGTACAAACTATATTTTCCATCATTTTATTTTTCTTCTCAACCAAACAAAAGAGTTTTCCATCTCTCCATGTTTCCATCCTTCCAACCAAACACACACGAGGGGAAACTAAATCTTTTCAATCCTCTCATTACTTTCTACCTCCTACTTTTCCATCTCCCCAACCAAAGAAAACCTCAGAAACATGAGAGCAAAGATGATTTGGGTCTTTTTTTTTTTTTTATACGGTAACTTGCTTTGCCGGTAATTTTTTTATTTTTTATTTTTTATGTTTTCTCTTTTGATTGATGCTTTACCAATAATTGGTTTTCCACTAAACTTAAATATACGGTTTAGATTAAAAGCATTAGAATTGACGATCAAGATTTTAGTGGGTACTATACCCACTAAAAAAATAGGAGGTACTGTAGAACAACCTGAATAAATGTAATGTCTAATTTGTTTGACGGTTTATTTAAGGCTTGGGTATTTGTTTACTTTAAAAAAAAAAAAAAAAAAAATTCTTTTGGTTATTTACAAAAGAAAATTCACCCTAACTAATAAACTATGAAAAAACTTACAACGACCATCTAGTTATAATAAACATGGTAATTAGCAAAAGGGAAATATTAACCAGTACCGTAAGAGCATTTGTTAACATTTTATTGAGAGAATGATAAAATAATAAATGTTGTTAACAGCTTTTTATATTTCTCATGAAAGTGGTATCAAAACTTTTTAATTATGGTTTATTAACAATTGTCTTAAGGGCACCCGTTAACATGATGCTTAGCGAAATACCATACTAGCAAGGTATTGGGTATCAAATGATACCATGTCATTTGTATTAAAATCCATTAAGTGTGAGACATGTCAGCAAAAAATAACTAATCTACTAACAATTAGTGTTAGTGGGTAGTTATTTTTACACACAAATCTCTCATTTATTGGATTTTGATACAAATGACATTGTATCATTTGATACAAAATATTTTTTCCTTGTTCCATTCATTTTAATTTAACACAAGAATTGAATCAATTTATCTGCTTCGATTTTTCAAACTATATAAAGAGAGAGAGAGATAAACCAACCTCTCTATAGGAGTGTGATGCTGTGATGGTGGGATGAGGCAACATCAAGAGGAGATGACAAGGGGGAAGAAGATTTGGTTTGGAGCCTCTCTCCTGTTTTGGGTGATTCTTGCTACAAATAATGCTATAAAAGAAAGGGAAAAAAAAAGTATCTAAGTAAACTTATCAATAGGAAGGGTAATTTAGTGCCAGTTTAGGATGTACTTATAAGCCAACTTATTTATTTTTATCACTATTTGCAGGTCTAATATAAGTCTATCTACAATACTTTACCAATTGAGCTATGAAGTCTATGATAGTTGAATAAAAGATCTAAGAATAAGTTAAGATTTTATAAATAAATAAATAAATTGTTCCCAAACAAATAAACTTGCTATTTTTAAAAGCCAAGTAAATCAATAAAAATAAGATTATGTAAAACAAGTGTAAATTTGGTTTAATTTTTTAATTTATTTGTTTATGAACAATTTTTCAAACCTCCGAGATCCGACTCTACCGTTTGTGTTTTATCCAATACATTCTAGGGGTATTCATACCAGTTTAATGTTTGTTTTTTATCCAATACATTCTAGGTCATACCAATTTCTGGTATGATACGCACCAAAAGGTAAGGTAATCCACTTGAGAGTAATCCACACGGAGCATAGCTGGTCTAAAGAAGGGCGAAGCAAACCTGCAGAAATCACACCTACAAACTGGCAAGCTTTCATATTATTGACTAAAGTTTTCAACATATCAAGCCGCCATTTTATTATGTTCTGGGCACAAGTTCCAAGAATTTGGTCTCCAGTGCAAGATCTGAATATAGTTGAAGCAGCACTATAAATGCCTAACCACCACCATCTTTCTCCAAAAAAAAAAAAAAAAAAAAGACGCCACCATCATCCAGCCTTATTGACATAAAAAGGTTTTTACAGTAACTTTACAACCATCTTACATGTACAAGTGTATGAACGGTGATAAATTGCAGCCAGTTGCTTAGAACTTACATATTCTGCACAGAAATTTATGAAATCATCAATCAGGGTTAATACTCAAGTAAGCAGATCCTGACCCATCTTCATTAGCAGGCAATTAGACACAATTAGCTCATTATTAGCAACAAAAGTAAAATATGATTTCAGGGAAATGACGAACTAATGGCCAAGAAAACAGCTCATTATCAGGCAATGCAAAACATTTCCTGGCAATTCTGCCCACAAAATGGAGGGTGGTTTGCAGGGCTGCATCTTTGATTTGTTTGGAAGATTCACGGGTCAGAGCCAGCCTTCAGCTTCGGTGTTTTTTGTTTGACAAAGAAAGCTGATAGTACGCTTTTGCTGCGAACAGGGACACGTACAATCTCACGTCGATTTTGGTTTTCAAATGACCTGTATGATGTTAAAGCTTTGGAACTATCGGTTGCATCCTACAAAAGAGAACCTCTGTCAGCTTTCTAATTTCACCCGTCAATCAAATCAGGGAAGGGGTAGTGAAGAACAAGCAATAGTATGCAAAGCAATGACAAAAGAAAATCCTTGACAGTATAGATGTACAAACAAGAGGCCCAGTTATAACATCTCTCAATCAAATTTGTAGTTTAAGCCAAATACTAATGTTCTAAAGACACCTGCACCAACTCAAAAGTCTGATAATACCATGCTGATGTTTGGAATGCATCCATTCTAGATAATACACAGAAACAGCATTGGAAAATATGAATCTTCTACTTTTCCATCAGATTCAGATATATTCTTTTTTGGGAAAAAGAAAATCATAAATACAAATCAGTAAAAGAATTACATCATACAATTGTTTCCTAAAACCATTTCATAAAAAGAAACACTTAGCTAAAGAACTTTGGTGAAATCTAACAATTCTGATCAACTTATAATTTTTTTCACACTGTATACAGCCCATTGATACATAAACACTAGTCTCCAGAAACAAGTTTTGCTCTCACATACACTGAGGGTAAGTTGCTTGATGTGCATGATCTCTTGTGCTAAGTCTGCACAATGTCCATTTCAAGAGTCTAATTAATCACAAGCTGAAATCGAACAAACTTGTACGAAAGCATCCTGTTCCCATCTGTATGACCAAAGGAATAGATTCTCCACACTGTTGACAAATATTGTTTACTACACTATTTTTTTCCCCTCTTTCGATAAGCGTTTTACAGTTCTGTGTGAGGCAGTCTGATGCAAACCAAAAATTCCAGACTCTGAACTCAGTGCTTTCTAGTCTAAAGCAAAATATTTAAACATGTTTTGCTTGTTTCTTCTAAATGATTGGATATTTTTGTACCAACCATCTATCAATGTTGATGAAGTTTCTTGCTAAGCCATAAAATTCAGTCGAAGATATTTACACCACAGCCATTTCACATACTACTAATAATACATTGCAATACAGATTATCATGCAAACCTATCCACATCACCACCTGCCCTAGCACTATACTCAAATACAATAGAAATAGTTCTACTACAGAACTGGGATAGAAACCAACCATAACCTCAACACTAATTCACCCAGACAACTTATTAACTGAGCTACTCATGAAAATCCCATCTGGTCTGCCCTGGTAATATCCTAAGATAGTACAGATAAAGCTTACTGCATCAAAGCCAGGAAAGAAACCAACCATACCCATGCCTACCAACCCAGACTACTGAAAACCCATAAATCCTGAGCAAATCCATTCAGTACACAATCTGCCCCAGCACTAAGCCCATAAATGATAGAAAAGTTTTGCTATAGAGCCAGCATATAAACCATAACCACGCTTAGCAACCCAGACCACTTATCAGCTTGTAATAAGTATCCAATAGAAAAAAGCTGAAAATTAGAATGCACAGCAGGGTGCATATCAAATCTTTTTCTTATTCTCCCATTTAGACTTTACCTGACATCTTTGCTTGAGACACATGTGCAATGATCACGCCAATAATAATTGGTGAGGCTCATGCCTAATTAATGACAACTATACATATGAGGAACTTATCACCTAATCCAAATCACATTGATTAATGGGAAAGAGAAAGGTGGTAAGATAGATAGCAGGTTATTGCACTATCAAATACTAATACATATCAAAGTTTTTAAGATGATTTTGAGAAAGATATTATTTAATATTACTAAATGATCAACGACCGACAAGTCTTACCAGACCAGATTAATTACAAACAATCAACACGCTTTAAAGAAACTCGAGCAAATAACAAGCAAACCAAAAAATTCCAATCACTCAATTTTGATTATCAAGCATGCACTTAAAAGAATGCTGGGCAGGTCTGTGTTCTTGTTGATTTTGACATTACCCTTCGTGTGGCACTCAATGTTTGCATAACTGCACTAGAACCAGGACCTCCACTTGGTAACTGAAGATGAGCTGCTGAGGATTTTGTCTTGATAGTCTCTTCATTATCTAAAAACATATGAGCATGAAAGCATAAGTATTATCATTTGTATATCCATCTACAGCCCAACAGAAACTGCACTAGATATGACAAGGCATGACTCTAATTCCACTTACCTACAAGATGGAAAACCCCAGAAGTATTTCCAGAAATCTTTAGGTCTTCAGTGCTGTACAAAGAGAAAAATGTCAAAACCCCAAAAGTTAAAAGAAGGGGGAGAAAAAGGAAAGGAAAAGAAAAAAAAAAGGAGAGAGTTATATTCTTACCATGAAAGGAAGAAGAATAAAAAGGAGAGTTTTTATACCCTCTTAAGAATATCAGGAAGCACTGATACTAATATGGACCACGGGAATGATACTATATGGATACAAAAAAAAGGACAAATCTTGAAAACTAGAATATGAAAATTAGTTTATTAAAAAAATATTTTAGGTTTACTTTATTTAACTCCAATTGTGTTGTGCTTAGTATCATATATATTTTGTTCACCTTCTTTTCCAAAGTGTGATTGCTTAAGGACCAATGTGACTGCTTAGAGTTTATCTTTCTTAGTTTTTCGTTCAACTTACTATTTGAACATCAAAGAACCATCAAATTCCCTTAAGATTCAATCTTTTATTCACCTTATCCTACCTTAAACCCTTCAACATCATACTCTATTCTGCAATCCTACCTAAACCATGACACATAATTTCTAGCCATAAATTTTCATCCCTAGCTAAGAAACAAACACACATGTATCACATCTTGCCATATATTTCCTGGCCAAGGGCTAACTGCATTTATAAAGCCTCCCTTTCATGAAGTCTCATCCCCTATGTACATCAGCTACCACCATGAGAAAGAGAGAGAGAGAGAGATTATCGTGATGTTGATTGTGTGGCTACCAGAGAGAGAGAGAGAGAGAGAGAGGTTCAATCAGTGTCATGGTGATGCACCAGTGGCTGAGATGTGGGGTTGGGCAGTACTTAGGTTTTGTGAAATTTTTTTTAATAAAGCCATTGGTCATACCCCTTCTAGTGTCCCGACTGTATCCCTCTCTTGTATCCAAAATTCAAAATATTTATTTAATTTCCAGACATGTTTCCGACCTTCTCTGAGCCATACCCATGTCCAATGTGTCAGACACTTATACTCTAGGGATTTTGGATTATCAGTGCTTCTAAGATTAAGAGCAAGAGGTAAACAAATGGAAAAGGAGATACCGTGTCTGCTATAACTTTATACAAAAACTCTTTTATGTTACCTGCTCAAAGATTGCGGGGTCCCCTTCATGGTAGACTTCGTTTCTGAGGCTAAATGCCAGGAAAGAGTTTTTGATGCAGAAGTACCTACTTAAAACACAATATGATAAGTAATTCAGAATTCAATAAATGCTAAATAATAAGTTATGTCAAAACCAACACAGGAAGCTCCAAAGCAAGATGGCCCTACTGAAAAACTACGGAGTACATGCCTGAAGGGTAAAGACGAGCTCTAGCCTGAAAATGATTTTGCCTAGCATCAGTCTGAATCTGTGGACTGAAATGTACCTTCTTATTGACAGAATCTAGCATGGAGGTAAAGGCCCAAAATTAGGAAAAAGATAAGTTAGAAAACTCATCACACTAATTACAAATTCTAGAAGAAGCTAATCATAGTTTGTTACTTGGTAAAATGTAGTGCTTATGATGTCTCGGGATGAATGCCAACAACTGCTGCTGTCTGATTCCTTCTTTCTCCGTGTACGTTTGACACATTAGAAGTTTCTGATATTAGGAAATCATGTTGGTTCAGCTCTGACCATTCAATATTCTCTCAATAATAGTGTTCCAGTCAGACTAATGCAAGGAATTTACCTGATTTAGGCAAGACACATTCAGCTCCATGGTTGAGACTTCTAATGTTTGCTGCTCAAGTAGGTCTGTTAACTTGTAAGCGACAGTGCCAAGGTGATCAACAGCATTGACCAGGGCTCGAACGGCATAATCTTTCAGGTTATCCAGTACCCTAATGCACAATTATCAAAATGTTTGTCTCAGCAAAGAAAGGATGCACATGATCCAAACTCTATCTAACAGTTATGACAAGTTCTTGTTCATGTTTTTGTAATTGGCTCAAAATTTAAAATAAACACTTGAAAAAAGCACACTATTACATTACAACATACACCATCAAACACAAATAGTCAGAACTATCAAAATGATTTGTTTGTCTCAGCAAATAAAGGATGCACATGATCCAAACTCCATCTAACAGTTTTGACAAGTTCTTGTTCATGTTTTTGTAATTAGCTCAAAACTTAAAATAAGCACTTGAAAAAAGCACGCCCTTACAACATATACCATCAAACACAAATAGTCAAAACTAGTCATAGTCCACCCTCCAGACATTATTTATGCCATGTTTTCATTTATTGCAACCTCTATAAATTAATATATTATTTATTTTCTTTCAAAAAACTTAAGAAGCCTTGGCTTCCATGTCCAGACTACTTGGGTGTTCTATATAAGTGTCAAACTCTATCCTAAAATCCTAAAATTCTATCTGATTTGCGAAAATTTCCAAAACATTTCTCAAGTTTATGTCTGTTACACCAAAATAAATCAAATGCTTTAATTTATGTCCCTTTATTTATTTTAATAGCATTGTTTCTTTAAGAAGCACACACTGTAGGGTCTCACTCTTCGATGTATGTAAAAACTTTCGCCAAATGCATATTTTGAAAAGCCTTGAGTAGACATTATACACAATATAAGTTTTTATTAGATTCTGCACAGTGCTTATTTGACTTCCCGACTACTTAATAGAATAATATCATAGAATCCAGTCATATTCTCCAACTAGGAATCTAGTCCAGGAATAATACTGGTTCTTTATCGTGCAAATCTATATGATCAAATGGTCATTGGGTTCTCTCATAAAATTATAGCAGTGTGGAAATGATATAAGCTCCCACAATAACTCAGTGATGAAATAAACTTTTACAATAAGTTCATTAAGTGAAGTATGGCAATGAAATGGTAGTCTTACATTTGTTTCTGCTCACTGTGAAGATAGGACTTCTCACAATATTCTGCAGCAGAATATAGTTGAGGTCTTAAGTTCTTAAGTTCCTGAAATAACAGCACATGAAACAAATTAGAATCAAAGCAACAACTTGCTTCAAACAACACAACCACATTGGCAGAAGAGAAATTATTATAACTTATTAGAATACTAACATAAGCAACAAAAAAAAAAAAAAAAAAATTTTAGCAATAGAAGTCAAAGAAATCGCTGAAAATAATTAATTGGATGAAAGTTTTTTGACAAAATTACATTAAAATTACATTTCCCTTCGTAATATAAATAGGTAGGGCTTAACACATAGCATATTAAAAAGAGTATACATATATATCATAGAGTTGAATTGTAAAGACTATGAGTTTCCTCAGGACTCATGTATAGAGAGATTGAAAAATGCTTTTTTTTTTTTATAGGTAATTAGAGAACTATTATTAATGAGAAAAAATGAAAAGTACAAGTTGTTCATGATGATGAACAACAAGAAACAGAAGAAACAAACAGCAAAACAAAAGAAAAGGAAATCAGAAAGATAAACTAAGGGAAAACATAAACTTTGAAAGAGACGAAAAATCAGTAAAGCCCCAATAATGAGCCCACTCAAAAAGACTGCGTTGGCATAAAACCTTTAACTCATCCAACTTGAAAAATGTTTGGCATTGGTAAACTCAATTTGGGGAAATTGTGCCACATAGAAATATCAAAATGTAATAACAAATCTGTTGGGTAGAGAAACACCTTTGAGAGACTCCTTGAGTAGTTAATATACCATATAGAGACACCACTTAATCCAAAAGGTTTAAGCCTTATCGGCATGACCATATGAGCTCAACTATGTTATATAACCACATTAATGTCCAATATAGGCCTTCACTACTTAACCAACTACACAACTCATGTGAATATCACAACGAATCTCCCCCCTTCACATGTGAGTCTTCTACCAAATCTCTTGTGGCACTTCAGTTAGTCTCCCCCTTGAACGGAAGCCTTTTTCTTGACAATCCAATTGTCATGCATCAACAACAGCAATAGTGTGCCCTTTACTCAATCATGCTTTGGGTGAACATGGGAGTCTTCCTTACACAACTATGGGAGTCACCAACACGCATGTGGTAGAATCTTTATTCAACCATATGGATGAGAAAACAAGGGACTCTTCCTTGTTCTACTTGGCAGGATCCACTAACAAACACTTGCCTTCAACACACACCTAGTAGAACCTTTACTCAACCATGGGTGAGAGAGAGCATGGGAGTCTTACTTGTTCTACTTGGTGGGACCCACTAACGAACACTTTTCCTTGAACCATTGGCTCTAATACCACTTGTTGGGAGAGAGAAACATCTTGGGAAGACTCCTTCAGTAGTTAATATAACATATAGAGACACCTCTTGACCCAAACGGCTTAAAGCATTACAGGTATGAGCTCAACTATGTTACATTAAACACTCATTCTTCTCATTAATATCCAATGGGGGATTTCACTATTTAACCAACCACACTACTCACACGTTAATATCGCAACAAATCTAACAGCCTTTCTTGGACAAAAAGGAACTACTAAAAGTGTAATACCAAACAAATCCTTGTGAAACCAATGCGCAAGATCAAGGGATCACCTTTTGAAAACCATAGTGTTATCTCTCCTTTCTATGTACTTTTTCTAGAAAATTATTATTTGCATGTAATTTTCCAAGTACAGTCAAAACTTTCAACAAAAAAACAATTCTTCTAAGATCCTTGAAAGGAATATTTCATACGTTAATATAAATAGGCCTTATCTAGTGAAATATTTAAATAACATCAAGAGGTTGAAGGTTCAAATAATAAAATAATACTACAATGCAAGAAAAATTCATCCAAATCTATGGAGAAAATTTATCGGATTTGGGTTTATTAGTCTTGCAATTCCAGTTCACTCACCCTCATCTCTTCCTGAGTTTGTGCGCTATCTCTGGCTCTCCATGGATGCATTCTTCACTTATGACACTCATCTATCTTAACCATGATAATATTATGGATAATATAGCAGCTATGCACCAAAAAGCATGTCTAATTTCAAAGTTTCTTTCAAAAGATCACAACAAGTTCACAAGTTTTTTCTTCACTTGTTTCACATAGTGCAACAATCAGTAACTTCCTTTTCAAAATTCCCCTTATCCATGACTTATTACCAACCAATGAAAATGGCCACCTTGGGAAATTATACCCATTAATATCCAATATTAGCCCATCTGCCTCCAAAGTCCCCGAAATTGCTTATAATATATTTAAATCTACTCCCAGTGGACCCAGTCTACAACTTATCCCTTTAAAGCTGCACCCCATATTTAAAACTGTGATATGCATGTGTCATACACCTTTATACCATTTTCTCTTCGATAACAAACTTATGCTCTTCATTTCCCTTGTTGAATTTAGACAATATTTTTGCAAAAACTAGCATTACGGGGCTAATCATCTGTCCCATATATGCAAGGAAAACTTTATAGCTCATGCTAAGTGCCAAAATAACCATTCAATCTTCTTAATTTCCACCAATATTAGTACAACATGCTCACTATTTTAATCCATAACAAAACAAATCAAACTTAGCAATGAAATATCACAGCAGCAACTCACATTAAGCATTCCCCAACTATCTACCTATCAAAAAAACTCACACCAAGCATTGATTGTACAACACATACAAAAACAATGCACAAAGTGGGATCAAGAACCCTCTAAAAAGTAAAGGAACATCTTCAATTGCTTTAAAAATGAAGAACGTGCGTCCATTTCAAAACTTAGGTATGGTCCCTTAGGTTTTTTTTGAGAAGAAAGAAAACACAGTTTTTGCTTCATTGGACTAAACAGTAATGTGTTTGAATTAAGGTATTGTTCCTAAGTTTTACCCAACCTTTAAACACATGAAAACAAAATCTAGACCATGAAATGGACCCTCCCAATCTAACACTAAGAAAACAAAACAACAACTGTTAACTATATGACTCTCAGTTGAGTTGAGTTATTTTCCACATTATCAACCCCTTTTTTTTTCCTTATTAGCCAAACATACAGTAAAAAAGCCCTCTATGTATGTATGTAAATAAATAAATTACACAAAAAATCTAACCATAAAGTATGCCAAACACAATAAAATTGATCAAATTGACAACAAAAACTCAGATCTGACTGAGAGAGAGAGAGCGCGAAGAACCTGCAAAGCTTTGACGAAGTTTTTGCTGCGCTCCATGGAGACCTCGTCGAAGGTCATGGCTGGATTGACCGCCCTCGATTGCTCCACTTCCATGACTGTTTCAGTACAAATTTCCAACCCTATCATCAATTCCAGACTCAATTACATTTTATATATATATATATATGTAAGCAAGATTAAAATAAGGATTAGATTTGGGATTAGGTGGTGGTGGGAGTGGGAGAGCTAATACTAATAGTAATAATAAAGGAAGTGGTTTTGTTAATGTAACTTTCAAAGGAACTCAGTGAGAAAGAGAGAGAGAGAGAGAATGCGTGAGCGTGAGTGAGGTAGAAGCAAACTTTAGGCAAATGCGGTTTAAAGGAGTTAATTGCACGCGAAAATGAAATGACAGTCTCAGACTGTGTGTGTGTGTGTGTATTTATTATTGCGCGTTGCGTGGTGGGTGGGTAGTAAAGATAGTAGGTGCTTCCACTTCAGACGGTGCGGTGGGTTCTCATTTCATTTCTCAAACCAACGGCAGCTATCGTCGCTCTCCGAGTTTGTAATGTCTTTAAAAGACCAAATTGCCCCTATTATATATGAGGTCCAAGACTCGGGTGGGTTTTTCTTTTTTAGTCGGCCCAAATGGTAAATTTATAGCATCTACCATTTCTCCAAAAAAAAAAAAAAAAAACAACTGAATGGTCTTTCCCGATATCATGATTTTTCTTTTTCTTTTAAATTACTCTTTAAATATGACTGGTAGAGAAAATCAGGAAGAAAGCAGAGCAGAAACTGAAGAATGAAGATATATATCACAAGTCATAAACCATACAGAAAAAGTTATACACTACACACTAGGATGCCGCTCCTTATACCATGTGAACAGTGAATATGCCCTTCCTTATCCCTTTATTTTACAGATTCCCATCCTTATACCACGTGGATATGGACAACTCTTACATCCCTTTTATGAGTTTATGTGTTACACATTAAGACTGTCGTCTAGGCTTTTAATTTTTTGCTGAATAAAAAAAAAAAAAAAAAAAGGAGATTTTCGGTATGGGCTTATCGACCCCACGCCACATGAAGGCAATGGGTAATATCTTGTGTACCACACGGACTTTACTGGGGTTATCGCTCGAATTGTTCCTCTCTAGGTGTAGAATAAAGACTCCTACCATCAAGCCACACCCCCGTGTGGTAGACTGTCGTCTAGCCTGCTTCCACATGTGACTTACTATAGTATACTAAAATGATTAAAGATTAAAGATAGTTTGTTCTTGGTAAATCTATCATTAAAATTTCAAATACTACCCCAATAAAAAATTTGTTTTCAAAATTTTTTTAACTAAATTATTTATCATAATATAATTGGGTCACACCAACGCTAGCATTATGTGCTTCAACGTAAATGTTCTACATCATACAACTTTAAAAAATTAATAATAATACTTTTATTAAAAATTTCTATCACCAAAAGTTCTCAAATTTTTTAAAAATAAAGTTCCGTTGCTTATTTAAAAGTATTTTTTAAAAAAAAAAACTCCAAATATGTAAACATATTAAAAAATCTAGCACAACCATTACATACACCAGACATAAAGTTCATGAGAAAAACAAAACAAAATCAAACCCATATTGATAAATGGCGAGGATAATTTTTCGACCAACCCTCAAAAGGGATGACTAACCCTAAAAGGGAAGATCAACCCCATAAGGGAAGACCACCCTCAAAAGGGATGATCAACCCTTGAAAGGGAAGATCAACCCTAAAAGGGAAGACCACCCTCAAAAAGGATGATCAACCCCTAAAAGGGAAGATCACCCCCTGAAAGGGACGATCAATCCATGGGCTGACGGATCAAGCAATCCCCAATCCCAACGACCCATCCCCTAGGGATTCCATGGGGCTTGCGTGGGGCCCACCCACGCATCTTTACATGGAAATTATTTGCACATCACGACCAAAGGCCTTACCGCGCAATCAGATCTCTTATATATGGAAAAGTGATCCCAAGTATCTTGGGACCTCTCTCTCTACAAAGAAACTCTCTCGTATCAAGAGATTCGAGTCAGCTCTCTACTACTATATAAATCACAAACCTTACCCTTCTTGAGGTACATTAATTCTCCCTAGCTCTTGCACTCTCGAGTTCTTGGAGATTCTTCTATCACTGACTTAACCTTCGAAGGGTCTTTAGCCGATACCCCACCGATGCCTTTTGATTGATTCTTCTCTTTTGTTCTTCAGGTACACCCATTGACATGTGTGTGGTTGATCAACTCATTGACAATTTTTGTGCATCATCATTTGGCGCCGTCTATGGGGACGAGTGATAAGCCATATTGCTGTTTCAAAGACAAAGAGTTGTATGGTATGACACGATCAATGGCCACCACTAACCAAGAGACCGAAAACCCACCCAACACGTTGGAGAGGCAGGTGTAAACCCTCGCCGCAGCGGTTGAACAACTCACTCAACGAAAAAATGAGTTGGAACGACGGTTGGAGCAGCGGAATGATCGGGAGTCGAATGATCAAAATGACGGACGGGAAAGGGATGAACGTGACAACAACCATCCCCTGACGAATAATCACCAAGAGAAGGATGACTAAGAGAAAAGCAATGTCGTCAGTAGATGGGACCAGTAGGATACCAGTCGTCCCTTTGAGCTGGAAGTCGGCACGTTGCGCATTACGCATGACGCAAGAGATGCAGATGATGAAAGAGAAGATAGATATGATGATGAATGCCCTGAAGGGTCGGGTGTCTACTGGCTTGGACGAACTAGTCCATCGTACCAATTCTCCCTTCAATACATCGGTCACATCCTTCCCTCTACCAGCCAAGTTTAGAATGCCACAAGTAAAGGCATACGATGGGTCGAAGGACCCCCTCGACCACCTGGAGTCGTTCAAAACCCTCATGCACTTGCAAGGGGTCTCGAACGAGATCAAGTGTAGAGCCTTCCCCACCACACTCAAAGGGCCAGCCCTAGTATGGTTCAGCAAGATAGGCCCCAATTTCGTCTCAACCTTCAAGGAATTAAGTGGGCTCTTCGTCACACATTTCAATGGGGGTCAGCGACATAAGAGGTCCTCGGTAAGCCTCCTGAATGTCAAACAGCGGGATGACGAGAGTTGAGGTCGTATGTTACTCGGTTTAATAAATAGGCACTACTGATCGACGAAGCCGACAATAAAGTCCTAGTCATAGCCTTTACCAATAGACTCTGATTCGAAAAGTTCTTATTCTCTGTTTACAAGAATGATCCAAAGACCATGGCTGACATGTTATACTGAGCCACAAAGTATATGAATGCCAAGGATGCCGTGATCGCTAGAGGGGGCTGACCGAAGAAGCAAGAGAAGCATGACGATCCCCATTCGAACAAGGGTAGCCTAAACGGGTGTGAGAGTGTCTTTTTCGAGATACTCAGGCCCAAGGATCCCGAGCCTGAATGAAAAAGAAAGGATTTGGTGGACTGGGCCTTGACTCACCGCAGCTAAATGGCTGTTTAAGAATCAAGTGAATGCAGAGAATACTCCTGACAACATACAAAAAAAATGACAAACAAGGATATCGAGGAGTGCCAAAAATTAACAACGTAAGTTCAGAAAGAAAGAAAAGCAGGATTAGCAAGACGATAAAAAAAAAGTACTGTGGGGATCCTAGGAGTTATGAAACAGTATTTCATTAAGGCATTATCTGTTTGATTACAGAAAACTCACTAGGACGTGATACAAGGTCCAATCGAGCTCAAAAATTGCAGCCTTGAATGGCTATTTCAGCCTTCAAAACTTGCGAAGTTTGATTCTCGTTGAATCCGAGTATGTACCATAGTTGCTTTTACAGGATATCGGGAAGCAGTATTTGTTTTTCCCTTAGTATTTTCTTTCTGCACAAATTTTCTGATAGTTTTTCCTAGAGAATCTCTTCTTTCTTATGTTTCTTTCTTTTTTTTCTCACTGCTTTCTTCACAACCCATCCCTTCCTTTTATAATGGAGTTTTCTGGGCGTCCCGGGGAACCATTGGTTCCCCTGTTTTGCTTTCCTGCGAACAGAGCACGTCTTGTCCCTGTTGTCTTGGTAAGTCCCTTTTCCGCTTCTTCTTATTCTTTCCTTCTCTCAGTTCTGATTCTTTTGAAATCTTCTTGTTGGCTATCTTCTTTGGGAGTGCTGAGGTATGCCCTTCTCGGCATCCCCACTTCTGGCGCCTTCAGCTTTTCCTTTTCTTTCCTATTTGGGCGGAATCCCATCCTGCCTTTTTTTAAAGATCGTTTGTTGTCATCCTTCTTTCCTGTCTTGGTTCCCCGAGGACTCTTCTGTCTGTGCCGTGAGAAGTCGCTCGCGTTTTTTGTTTTTCTTGTTTTTCTTTTTTTTCTTTTCTCTGTCTTCTTTCTATCGAGCTGTCCCGATCTTCCTTCTTCTTTGTGCCTGAAAGGATCCGCGTCTATTGATGGTGCCTGAGGATCCTTGCTTCTTATATTTTGCCGTGATCTTTTTTGGATGCTTTTCTTTTCTGGGCTTCGGGATCCTCTAGACCTTTCGTATAATCCCTTTGGACTTGGCTTGGTTTTTCCTTCTGGGCTTAACTCATTCTTTTTGGGCTTAGCTTATTCTTTCTTGGGCTTATTTTACTATGATCTCTTTTTTTTAGACCTCAACATTTAGCCCCCCGAGCTCGTGGGTTGCCTGAAGCCCACGCGTGAGTGATTTAGGTTTCCCAAGATTTTTGTGGTATCCCCCTTTTTTTTCAACTTCTACTGGGTTCCCTTCCTATTTACTTGGGATCCCGGCTCTTTTCTGCTGCTTTTAGCCACCTTCTTTTTTGCGTGTTGTATTCCCTTATTCTTTTGCAGCTTCCTCTTTATACGGGACGTGGCAGTTGGGTATTTGAGGTAAAACTCCTTTACCCACTTTTCTCGTTTCCCGTTATTTCTCATTAATAACTGTTGTAATCCCTACTTCAAATTAAATTCTTTGGCAACTGGCGCGTCTTTCCATAAACTGTTTTCCCCAACTACTATTTACGCCTTTATTGTAGCCGTTTCATCTTATCACTTTGCTTCTCTGAGTTTTTCACTCTTTGTGTTTCTCTTTCTTTTTCTCTTCTTCTCTGTTACTCTGGTCTTCCTCCCTTTCGCACCTTCAATCTCTTTTCTTCTCATAGTGTGTGTTGTTTCCATGGCTTCTTCTTCTTCTCGAAAGAGGAGAGAGCGTACTCCCAGTCCTTCTGAGGGTGAAGGTTCTTCTGGTTCTGCTCCGAGCGATTCTCACGAGGTTGCTGAACGTCCGGCCTTCCCTTTACGGGATCCTTGGTATTCTCTCAGTTTATTTTTTCCTCATATATCTCATGGTAAGGCTCCTCCATCCCCTCACGTTTGGCTATTTTCTGGCCAAACGGGTTTCGCTGGTTCCGCCTAGGTTCCTGACCCTAGAGAGATTTTCGATCTCTAGATCAGACAAGGAATCCGAGAGGCGGTTCCTATTTTCTTTGATTTTGTTCTGGGAAAGATTCAGGGTTGGCCTATATGGGTAGACAAGGAACTGTCTGATGCTGAGTTTGTGGGTCGTTTGGAGCGCGTTGGCATCCTAAAGGCAGTGGCTATTTCCAGAAACCTTGAGGGTTTCAGAGACGCCAAAGGGCTCAGGCATCTGGTACGTCGTTGGTGTCCTTCCCTTCATACTTTTTTCTTTTCTACTGGTGAATTGACGATCACCTTGGAGGATGTGGTTAATAACTTCCTCCTCCCGGTGTTTGATGAAGAAAATCCCTTTGATATTGATCTTTCTGGTGAGGATCTCGTGGTAGAAGAGAAATTATTTGGTCATTTTGGTGGTCGCTCCGCCTCTCCTGGTGGTAAGCCGGCTAGGATGGGGAGATGGGTGATGACCCTCTCTCGTGAAAAGGATAAGGAAGTGAGGTGGGCCGGTTCCCTGGCCTTTTGGCTTAGTAAATTTTTGTTTAGTGAGTTCCCTGGGTACGGAGTTAAGTCTTCGTTTTTTCCGTTGGCAATCAAGTTGGCTCGAGGTACCCAATATCCTTTGGCCCCTCTGTTTTTGGGTCATGTTTATTCTCAACTGGACCAGCTTCATGGAGATGAGGCTGAGGGTGACTCTTGTTATGTGATCACTTCATCTCTTCACTGTGCCATTCTTCAGATTTTCATGTGGGACCGTTCTGCAGCTACTTTGGCTAAGTGTAGAAATTTGAAGTTTGTAAAGGACAAGTTCCAAGGATCCCCCGACATAGTGAAGGGTCTTTGTGGCAATTCTACTGATGCCTTTCCCATTATTTTTCGTTGGATTAGCTTGAAAGGTGGTGGCCTCAATCTTGTGGAGTTGTTTGACCAAGCAGGGAGCTTATATTGGAGATCCCCTCGTGAGTTTGGTCCTGGCTTTGCGTGTGATTCTGTGTTGTCTTCTTTTTTATCTTCAACAGGTAACACCTTTGACTTGCGCCGCGGTGATGAGGGCAGTCTGGCTTATCTTGCCTGCATTAGCCCCTCTTGGCTTCCTGTGCCTTCTTCAAGTGGCCCAAAATATACTCATTATTCAGCACACCGGGTGCTCCGACAGTTTGGTTTTGATCAGGACATTCCGCCAGTTTTTAAGGATGTGGTGCCATCCCTTCCTTCCTTGGATCCTTTCTTGAGGCTGCAGGCCTTTTCTTATTGGTCACGGAGGAGCCCCCAGTTTGTAGTGCCTAACTCCCAGAGAGGAGTCTTTGCTTCCAGTGGCTATACTAGTTATTGGAGAAGAGTACAAAAATCTTTTGTTGACTATGTTGGCACTGGTACAGTTCGGGAAATCCCGAATTCTAGCATTGTTTCTGCTCCGACAGCCAATAGACGTTTATCCCTTCCTACTGCTGGGATTTTTTCTGCTGCTGCAAGCAGTAAGACTGGGTTTGCAGAGTGGCATGCCTCCAGGGGAGGTTGGGTGGCTTATGGACAGGATTTTCCTGAGGCCTGGCTGGGTGATAGTCTCATCATTGGTGCTTCCTCTGGGGTGCCCATCAAAAAGGGTGCAACAGAGACAATTAGTGCTGCTACTGCTAAAGGTAAGGATGTCAAGTCGAAGAAAATGAAAGCTGCTGATGTTGGTGAAAGTACAGGGGGTGTGGAGATAGGCTCTGAGGCGAAAAGAAGGAAAACGGGGAAATCTCAAGCACACTTGGCATCACAGGAAGGCAAGGATGTCAGGGAACCCTTAGTTTCAAGGACCCGGAAGAAGACCAAGGTAGAGTCTTCTTTTCCCCAGGTTCCTGTGACTACTTCAGTCCATGGTTCTTTAGGATCCTCTGGTTTGGTATCCCAGCCTCCTTTAGGACCCTCTGGGCGTACTCGTAGTAAGCAAAAGACTTCCAGAGAATCTGTAGAGAGCGAGAGAAGGGCAAGACTTCTTTCCTTCTTCTCTTTTTTTTTTTTTGTTGCACTCACTTTCTATTTTGCTGACGAGTGGTGATTTCCTTTGCAGTCCAAGCGCAAGTCTGATTACAAGAAGGGTAAGAGCCAATCTTCTGGAGACGACGTGGTACGTGTGTTCCCCCTTCTTCTGTTCTTTCCCTTTTGTTCTGACATTGTGTTGTTAGCATTCCCTGCTGTTGTGTTTTTTTTCTTTTTCTTTTTTTACTTAGTATTGCCTTCTCCGCTTCTTCTTCCTTTAGGTGGAGGTATCCCCTCCTATGACTGGCAAGGTTCTGGGGGAGGAAACTGTCACAGCTCTTTCTGTCGTTTTTCCTGTTATGGGGGAGGAGCCCCCTACTGATGATCCCGCTGAGGAAACCGGGCAACCGATGCAAGGTTCCCAGGATTCTCAGGATCCCAAAGCTTCTAGGATCCCATCATCTCAAAGTCCCCATCTTGAACGCACTCCTAGTCCTATCAGGACTGTGTTTCCTCAATCCTTGTCAGATAAAGGTGCTTTGGGAGACACTCCTCTATCCAAACAAACAGGTAAACCTTGTTTCCTTGAAATAGCCTTATATTTTTTACTTTCTTTTCCAGTTTTTCTTGAATTCCTTTTTTTTTTTTTAGGTCAAACCAGTGAGAAATCTGCTCCCAGTGTTGCCTCTTCTTTAGAATCAGAGAGCTCAGAAGGTGAGTGCAAGCTGCTCCCATCGTGTTTCCTTTTTCTTTCCCCCCCTTCTTTTTTTTTATATGGCGAAGCCCCCTGCATCTATCCCTTCCTTTAGCCACTTTGCCATTGGTCCTTCACCTTTTCTTCAACTTGCTTTATGTTCCTTCCCAGAATCTTCGGGGAAGTCAGGAGATCAGGAAGAAGAGGTTCTGCCTCAAGAAACTGGAACCGGTTTGTTCTTCTAAATCTGTTCTTCCTTTTCTTTTTCTTCTTTCTTCCTTTTTTTTTTGAATACTGATACAGGCTTTGCAGGTTCTGAGCCTGTTATCCCTGAAGGAATTGTGAGACCTGTTGAAGTTGCTGACCTTCATCCAGAGCAAAAGGCTGCAAGTCCTCCGGTCTCTGCAAGTGGTGACACGGCGATGGGGGATGCCTCGAAGATGGCTGCCTCAGATCTTGATTCAAAGCTTTCCTCTTTCCTGGCTCGCTTTGATCTTTTGGAATTCAACAGTCTTCCTGCCAGCCACTTCATGTTTTTGGGTCTTCTTATGGCAGCTTCCTGCGCTTCTCTGTTCCTGTGGAAGGCTTGCCGCTGCTGGAGAGCCTGCTCAAGAGTCACGGGGATTTTACCAGCGGCTTCAGGGGAGGCGTTTTTCTAGGCAATATTTTGATGGAGTTGCTGTGTGCTGTGTTGATTTCCCTAAGGAATTCCTCTGTAGATTCGTTGTCTGAAGAAAAACTTCTGGAGTGGAGAGGGGTGGTGCAGGACCTTCTAGAGGCCAGGTTTAATTTGTCTTTTCTGCTGGATCACTTGCGTCTGCTGGCTCATATGCTATTTCAAAGGCAATCATTCAAGAGTATAGACACTGAGATAGCTGTTGCTGAGGAAGCTTTGGCTCATGCTCACAAAGTTTTACAAGATTTGAAAGTCAAGCGGCAGAGGATCCTTTCTACTTTGGCTGTTCCTGCTATTTCTCCAGATGCCTCTCTGTTGGCCGGCCTCATTCCTTAGTTTTTTTTTTCATTTACATGAACAATTTGGGGTTGTATAAGTTTTTTTTTTTGAACATTGCTCTGCTCTTTACTTTCTCTTTTGTGTTTCAAAACTGCTTCTTATTTCTTAGTATGTGAATCTGCCTTTTTCCTTGGATATATATATTGTCTTTACTTTCTCGTGACTCTTTTCTTTCCTGAGTCTTGGACCATGGTTCCCACAGGCTTCACTGTAAGTTCTGGTCCAGGTACCTGGTGATTTATTGTGCAAGTACTGAACTGGGTACACTAGTATCCTTCTCTATGTATGTTTTTTTTTTTTTTTTGAGATACGGTCCCAGTTCATGAACTTTGACAGGTTCCCCTTTTGCCAAGTGCTAGGCTAGGTATCCTAGATATTTTTCTTTTATTCTGTGATCCTAGACCTATGCACTTGGGACTGTTTGTGGGATATCTGAAATTATTTGTGAGGTGGATCCTGGGCCATATGTAAAAGGGTATTACATATTCTCCCTTTTTTTTTTACTCAGGTATCCTTCCTTAAATTTATCCACATTTGGTCTTTGCAGTAAAGAAAAACTTAAATGTTGAAGAAACAGGAATTCCATTAAAACATGATCATTTTTTTTTTATGAACAAAGAAAAAGTCTTTTGGTGCAGCATTGACCACAAAGTGTCAATCTATCACATGTTCCTGAACAAAATTATCTTAGACCAGAATTCTTGATAAAGGCTGAAAAATAAAAAGACAAAAATAAAAAGGAACTTAGCAGATAGTGAAGCTGGTGAAAGGACCCTGAGGTACTGGGGATCCCCTTGTCCTTATGCATAATATTGCTTCAACCATTTCCCGTTTATGGGTTCTGTCAGGACTGTTCCATCTTCTTTGGCAAGGTAATAATATCCACTTTCATGAGCTGCATTGATGATGTAGGGTCCTTCCCATTTTGGGGTGAACTTGGAAGGCCCTGGCAGGTTCCTCCTCACATGCTCCGCCATCCTTAGCACTAATTGCCCTTTGGTGAACACTCTTGGGCGTACTACTTGTGCATATGCTCTGGTCATTCTTTGCTGGTATCTTTGGCTCCTTTTCTTAGCCAGTTCTCTTTCTTCTTCTACTCCTTCCAGATCTACTAATCTCTTTTCATTGCTTGCGTCTTCACTTTCTCCCTGATTTTCCTCGAGAACTACCCTTGGTGTAGGAATGATTAACTCCACAGGGCTGATGGCCTCTGTTCCATAAACCAGGGAGAATGGGGAGAATCCTGTGGCTGTCTTTACAGAGCTCCTACATGCCCAAAGCACATCTGCTAGATGGTCACTCCATTTTCCTCCATACTCATGCTTCATTTTCTTAAGGATTTTTAATATTACCCTATTAGTAGCTTCAGCTTGGCCGTTTCCTTGTGGGTAGTATGGGGTAGATCTTCCATGCTTGATGTGGTATGCTTCAATTAATCCCTTCACATCTTTGTTTATGAATGGGGTTCCATTGTCGCTGATCAATCTTCTGGGGATCCCGAATCTTGTAATGATGTGGTCTCGAATGAAATTTGCTACAGCTGCTCCAGTAGCTTTTTTCAAAGGGATGGCCTCTACCCATTTTGTAAAGTACTCCGTGGCTGCCAGGATCCATATATAACCATTGGATGGAGGATTTATGGGCCCTATGAGATCGAGCCCCCAAGTATGAAAAGGCCATGGCGTCGTCATATCCTGTAGGACATTTGGGTGAGTGTGAATTGCATCTCCTAGGACTTGGCAAGCATGACATGTTTTGACCAGCTCCTCAGAGTCTCTTTTCATCGTTGGCCAGTAATACCCCAACAACAGTAACTGCTTGTACAGCCTTCTCTTCCTTGGGTGACTTCCGCAATCTCCAGAATGCACCTCTCTGACTACTTCTCTAGCTTCCTTTGGTCCCAGGCACCTGAGGGGATCCCCATGGTATCCTTTTTTGAACAAAATGTCATTCTGCAAGAAATACCTGCATGCTAGTTTTTTGAGCTTGTGGGCCAGTTCCTTGTCGGTTGGCAGGATCCCCTGAGCCAGGTATCCTATGAAAGGAGCCCGCCAATCTTCTGCAATAAACACCGCGTAGCTTTCTTCTTTATCAATTGCCAAACGACATTCCTTGCATTTCCCCTGTATGATTGCTGCTTCCTTGTCCATATCTGGCCAGTAATACCCCATGCATTGCATCCTTCTGTATAGGCTGACTTTTTCTGCAACTCCACATGCTTGGGTGTGTAATTCTTCCAGTTTCAACTTTCCTTCCTTCTCGGTGATACACCGGGACAGTATTCCACCTGGCAGTCTTCTATACAATTCTCCTTCTATCTGAGTGTAATCCATTAGTTCTTTGATGTTCCCTTTAGGGCTCGCCTCTTTCATCCTTTCTTTGACTTCGTCCCTCCAGTCCCACTGTTTGGATTTCCCGGGGTACATCCCTTGGAGGATCCTTACAATAGAATGTTCCTGCCTTCCTATTTTTATCAGCGTATCCCTCTCATTAAATGGTATTTGGGATCCCAGGGTGGCGAGAGCATCTGCAAACCTGTTTTCACTTCTTTGAGTGTATTCTATGCTGAAGGTTTGAAATTCCATCTTCAGCCTTTGTGCCCAAGTCCTGTAGGCTGCTAAACTTTGCTCCCGTAATGCAAAGTCACCTTTCACTTGGGAGACTACAAGATTAGAATCTCCTAGCACTCTCATATGTTTCACTCCTATGCTGAGTGCTATAGCCAACCCAGTTAAGTATGCCTCATACTCAGCTGCATTATTAGAGCATGAGAAACCAAGCTTGAAAGACAGGGGCATGATATCCCCATTTTCGCAGCTCAGTACAATTCCTACCCCATTTGAAGTTGCTGTAGCTGACCCGTCAAACCTCATGGTCCATTTCTTCCCTGGGATCTCCATCACTGCTACCTCACCAGGGATTTCTTCGCTCAGTGGGCCTTCTTCCTTTCCTGGGAATTGAGCTAGCAAATCTGCTATGGCCTGGCTCTTGACAGCCTTGGGAGTTCTTATACCTATATCATATTGTGAGAGCAACACTAGCCATTGTGCTATTCTTCCCGTGAGAAGGGGCTGGTGCAGGAGTGCTTTTATGGGGTGGGACTTGGTTACCAAGAGGATTTGGTGAGCTGAGAAGTACCTCTTCAACCTTTGGGATGCATAAACGATTACTAGGCAGGCTTTCTCTATCCTGGGGTATCTGGTCTCGGTATCCTTGAGTGTTCTGCTTACATAATATATGGGCTGCTCATTTCCTTGGTCATCTTCTTGTGCCAGCAGAGCTCGTATTGCCTGAGAGTTCGATGCTAAGTATAGCAACAGAAGTCGCCCACGTACTGGTGCCTGGAGGGTGGGCAGATGGTTCATAATGCCCTGAATTCTTTGAAAAGCTTCCTGCTGCTCTGTTCCCCAGGTAAATTCATTTCCCTTTTTCAATAGTTTGGATAGGCCTGCTGTAGCTGAGGCTAAACCAGGCACAAACCTCCTGATATAGGAGACCCTTCCCAGGAAGCTTTTGAGTTCCCTAACAGTAGTTGGTCTTCTCATCGTGGCAATAGCTGTGGCCTTGGCTGGGTCCACGCTTATGCCTTTGTGATGTACCAGGAACCCAAGGAACTTTCCAGCAGACACTCCAAAGGCGCACTTCATGGGGTTCATACGTAACTTGTATTTCTTGCATCTTTCAAAGACTTGCTCAAGTACTTGGAAATGTCCTGTTCTGGTTTTTGACTTGACCACAATATCGTCTACATAATCTTCCATCTCCTCATGCATCATGTCATGGAAAATGGCTGTCATGGTCCGTTGATACGTAGCCCTCGCATTTTTGAGGCCAAAGGGCATTACAGTGTAGTAAAAGTTCCCAATCGGAGTTCTGAATGCCGTCTTCTCTGCATCTTTGGCTGCCATGCGAATTTGATTGTATCCACTGTACCCATCCATAAACGAGAACATTGAGTTTCCTGCAGCTGAATCTACAAGGAGGTCGATATTGGGCAAGGGGAACTCATCTTTAGGACATGCCTTGTTCAAGTTGCGAAAGTCTACACAGCAGCGGATTTAACCATTTTTCTTCTTCACAGGTACAATGTTGGAAAGCCATTTTGGGTGTTGGATGGGTTTGATAAAACCAGCCGTTAGTAATTTCTTGACCTCTTGGACTATTTGAGCTTCTACCTCGGTGTGGAAGACCCTGGCTGGTTGGACTACTGGCCTCACCCCTGGTTCCACATTAAGAGAATGGACTACCAACTCTGGGTCTAGACCAGGCATCTCATCATAGGTCCATGCAAACACATCTCTGTATTTTTGAAGTAAGGTTACCAGTTGTTCTCTTTCTTGAGCCACCAATTGACTGCTAATGAAAACAGGTCTTCGGGATCCTGATTCTGTTCCCAGGTCTACTTCCTTTAGTTCTTCCTCAGGCTGAATCTGGGCCTCCTTAACTGGTTCTTCTGGGATTTCTCCTTGGGCCATCATGCAGCTTGGTGGTCCGGGACCTTCCTGCACAATGCATTCGGGTCCCGCGCACCTTCACAAACGATAAATTAACCTTCCCCCAGGTTCCCGCACCACCACACATTCTCGGGATCCTGAAGAGCTGGGCTCCTTCTTTTGTCTTTTTCTTTCTAAGAGGTTTTTCAGGTCACGGGTGCCCCTTCCTCCTTCTTCTTCTTCTAGGATAGGTGCCCCCGGGGTCCCCGGGGTGGGGTTCTCATCATCTGGCTCCAACTCATCATAAAACATCGTTTCTGCAAAGTTCACTTCTCCCTGGCTGAAAGGATTATGATTGGCAGGGATCCTTATGGGCCTCCCATTCAGTCTCCCTTTAATGCATTGATGGAACGTTGATGGAATAAGGCGATGTTTATGAAGCCACGGGCGTCCCAGCAGCACGTGATAAGAAACTTCTGCATTAATCACATGAAACCTTGTCAAAGCTACTATTGGCCCTACCCTTAAGGCTAGCTGCACGTATCCTTCTGTCGATTCCACCGATCCTCCAAATCCTGTTATCTCCATGAGGGTCCCCAGGATCCTTCTGTCAACTAAGCCAACAGCTTCCAGGGTACTTAAGGCAATGAGGTTGAGTGATGCCCCCGTATCCACCAGTGCTCTTCTGACTTGAACACCGTTTATGGTGGCCATGAGATAAAGGGGTCTACGGTGGTCTGGGTGCTCAATTTCCATGTCTTCATCAGTGAAGGTTATTGCATTGGTTGTTTCCAGGAAAGCTCGACTAGCATGTGACTCAGCTGTAAAACATTCCATCCCTGAATCTGCTGCTATGCTCATGAGAGACTCTGTGGCCACCCTTCTTGCTTCTGGTCCGAATCCTAATTGATTGAATAGTGACCTGAACTTAGGATTCTTCTGGAGGGTTCTGACTGTGCTCGGGTGGAAGGATCCTTCAGATTCTCCTGCTTCTGCCGGGTTCCCGTGTATTACTACTGCTACCACCCTTTTCCCTTTGTGGTTAGGCAAGGGGTTCCTCTGCACTTCTGGCTCCTTCTGAGTGAGTTCCAAGGTTCCTTCCCTCAACTTTTTGTGGAAGAGCCTGCGAAGGGTCCAGCAGTCCTTAGTGGAGTACTTCACATAATTATGGATTCTGCAAAATAAAGGATTCTTCCTTTCTTCCTCAGTTGGTGGCCTGGACACAGTGAATGGCCTGACAACCCCATCTCCAATCCATTTTTCTAGGACATGGCTTAACTCCTCAGCTGTGCATGGGATCACTGGTGGTTCCTCAAACACCTTCCCATCTGGTCTCTTCCTTTTCTCTCCTGCTGATGCTGTCATAGCTTGGGACGCGGGCAGCCTTTTTGTTCTCATGGTTTGCGCTGTCCTTCTGGTTCTCTGTAGCAGGTCAGCAAACTGTGTGATACATAAATTTTCAAGGTTGAGCCTGTAATCAAAAAGCATGTTGGCTATACAGGTTTCCACGAGCTCCTTTTCTTCATGGTCTCCATAGCAGTCTAGAGACACATCTTCGAATCTTTTAATAAACTGAACAGGATCTTCTCCAGGTCTCTGCCTCACCATCTGCAGGTTCTGGAAAGTGATTTTGTCTTCACCAGGGTAATATTTGGCGCAGAATTTTTCCATCATCTCATCCCAGGTCTTGATGGACTCGGGTCTCAACGTGGTGTACCAGGTGTATGCCCTATCCACCAAAGATTTGGCAAATTCCCTTAGACATAATTCTTTGTCTCCTGCATAGGGGCCCATAGTGTGGACAAACCTGCTCACATGTTCCACGGCACTTCCATTCCTCCCATCGAAAGGATGGAACTTTGGGGGTTCGTATCCCTTAGGATATGGTTTGCCAAGAAGTTCTGGAGGGAACGGGGGATCCCGAGAGAATTGCTTGGGGATCCCTGAGAGTTTTTCCCTTTCTTGCTCTAGGAGGGCATTGACGTCTGCCAGTGTCAAATACTGAGGGTTGGCTCTTCCTCCCACTGCTGACCCTCCTTCTGGCTGTGTCCCATCTTGGTGGCCAGTAGGGGGAATGTTGTCTCTAACTTCCTGTGTCCTGCCTTCTTTGAGAAGACGAACTTCTTGCTCCAGATCCTTTAACATTGCTGTCATCTTGGCCATTAGGTCTGGTTCCTGTCTTGCGTATCTTTGTTCCGACACAACCTCCTGTTCCACCAAGGGTATCCCACCTCCTTGCCTGGAGACTTCCTCGTTTTCTCCTACAGGCTCAGAGGCCGTAGGTGGCACATTAGTTCCTTTGCTGTTTCTTTGTCTTGGAGGCATTCTCTGTGAAGGGATTGTTTCTTCCTTCTTCTTTGCCCAATCCCCAGCGGAGTCGCCAAAATGTGAGAGTGTCTTTTTCGGGATACTCAGGCCCAAGGATCCCGAGCCTGAATGAAAAAGAAAGGATTTGGTGGACTGGGCCTTGACTCACCGCAGCTAAATGGCTATTTAAGAATCAAGTGAATGCAGAGAATACTCCTGACAACATACAAAAAAAAATGACAAACAAGGATATCGAGGAGTGCCAAAAATTAACAACGTAAGTTCAGAAAGAAAGAAAAGCAGGATTAGCAAGACGATAAAAAAAAAGTACTGTGGGGATCCTGGGAATTATGAAACAGTATTTCATTAAGGCATTATCTGTTTGATTACAGAAAGCTCACTAGGACGTGATACAAGGTCCAATCGAGCTCAAAAATTGCAGCCTTGAATGGCTATTTCAGCCTTCAAAACTTGCGAAGTTTGATTCTCGTTGAATCCGAGTATGTACCATAGTTGCTTTTACAGGATATCGGGAAGCAGTATTTGTTTTTCCCTTAGTATTTTCTTTCTGCACAAATTTTCTGATAGTTTTTCCTAGAGAATCTCTTCTTTCTTATGTTTCTATCTTTTTTTTCTCGCTGCTTTCTTCACAACCCATCCCCTCCTTTTATAATGGAGTTTTCTGGGCGTCCCGGGGAACCATTGGTTCCCCTGTTTTGCTTTCCTGCGAACAGAGCACGTCTTGTCCCTGTTGTCTTGGTAAGTCCCTTTTCCGCTTCTTCTTATTCTTTCCTTCTCTCAGTTCTGATTCTTTTGAAATCTTCTTGTTGGCTATCTTCTTTGGGAGTGCTGAGGTATGCCCTTCTCGGCATCCCCACTTCTGGCGCCTTCAGCTTTTCCTTTTCTTTCCTATTTGGGCGGAATCCCATCCTGCCTTTTTTTAAAGATCGTTTGTTGTCATCCTTCTTTCCTGTCTTGGTTCCCCGAGTACTCTTCTGTCTGTGCCGTGAGAAGTCGCTCGCGTTTTTTGTTTTTCTTGTTTTTCTTTTTTTTCTTTTCTCTGTCTTCTTTCTATCGAGCTGTCCCGATCTTCCTTCTTCTTTGTGCTTGAAAGGATCCGCGTCTATTGATGGTGCCTGAGGATCCTTGCTTCTTATATTTTGCCGTGATCTTTTTTGGATGCTTTTCTTTTCTGGGCTTCGGGATTCTCTAGACCTTTCGTATAATCCCTTTGGACTTGGCTTGGTTTTTCCTTCTGGGCTTAACTCATTCTTTTTGGGCTTAGCTTATTCTTTCTTGGGCTTATTTTACTATGATCTCTTTTTTTAAGACCTCAACAACGGGTAATAGAAGGGACGAATGAAGGTCAAGACCCCCGCTAGGACGAATGACCAATTTCACTCCACTCAACACCCCACTCAATCAGGTCCTGATGCAGATTAGGGACGACCTTGCCTTAGCGTGGCCCGGTAAGCTAAAGGGCAACCCAAATAAAAGGCCGAGGAATAAGTACTATCGCTTCTATCGCAACTATGGGCACGACACCTCAAATTGCTATGACTTAAAGCAATAGATAGAAGCTGAAAGTTCAAATAGTGTAAAAACACCCTTGAATGTTTAGACCCCCAATTTACAAATTAACCAATTCAAACTTTATGTCAAACAACTAGTGTGCAAAAAATGAACAAAAGCTATAAAACAGAATTGGTAAATAATCTAAGCCAAATTAAAATCATAACCCACAGCAGATAATAAAAGACAAAGATAAAAGGAAAGGAAGATGCAAACACAAGGACAACACGCGATGTGTTATTGAAGAGGAAACCGAAACCCTTGGCGTAAAACCTCTCCGCCGCCCTCCAAGTGATAAACAATCCACTAGAAAATGTAGTTGAAATACATGGACAGCAATAGACCCTCCAAGCCTAATCTACTCAGTGCACTTAAGCCCTCCAAGCTTCTTGCTCCAACAAGGTTGCGCCGAACCTATTTCTTTTCTAACTTCCCGGATCCCGCTACTTGACTATAACATCAACCAATGTAAATTGGTTCCTTCCTAACTGCTTCCCAAAACACCAAACAGCCCTCTCACAGTAATGGAAATGGTGAGAAAAAGGTTTTGGTAAAAATGCCTCTCAAGGATTTGACAATGGAGAGGAAGAGAGTTGAGGAATATGAAGAGACTCTTATGTAAAGATTGTGTATGAATCAATCTTGTTTTTCTCTAGGGTTTCTCTCTCAAAATTCTCTCTGGAAGCTCTCTTTCATTTGTGGGTATGAGGGGTATTTATACTGGGGTGAGAAAAGAATGTGAAACGTCAGGTTTTTCAAAACAAGGGTGGCTCGCAGCTTGATTGAGTCGCGAGTTCCAGCCGCGCGATAACAAAATGGCCAGTTGTCCTATTTTGTCCTGTAGTGCTCCAGCTAGCATGACGCTTCAACTTCTGGCATGCTTGGCATGTGTGCTGCTTCTGGCAGCTTGCAGCCGCGAATCACCTGTGAGATCAAGACGCGAGACTCTGTTTTCTTACACACACTTAAGCATTCAATCACTCTATCTTACTCACTACTCTTACAACAAAACCCACCTAAATACAGGGTTACTAAATGCTGAAATACAAGCAAATTTGGCACGGAATAAAGCCAACAAGATGGTTGATTAAATTTAACCTTACAATCTCCCCCTTTGGCTATTCCGTGACAAAACCCTAAAACAAACTCTAGACTTAACATGTGAGTTGGGAACAGTTAAGCAAAACTCACTCACACCTAACTCTAGAAGCTGTGAAGCACTTGAATCATATGAACATGAAACTCCTGAAACACAACAATACACCATGATCATTGTATGCAGAAAAGCATGAAATGCATATGAAACAAGCATAAAGTGATCAAGCAAAGATGAAGTTAAAAACCAAATCATGGCTTGATCAAACAAGTAATTACTTACAAGGTAGTGATCATAGTGCTCATTCACACTTGGAATGAACAGTTGAACATACAAGCTAACAAGAACAATGCAAGTTACTTGTATGCCCAACACTCAACCAATGCATAATACACTAAGTATATGTATCTAAGAACAATCCTACAAGGGCACAAGAGTGACAATACTTAAAAGAAAATGCAAGACATTTAGATAGAAGTACTGATTTAAACAAAGCATAAAAGGCTGCATAAAGCATGGTACAGACCATAAAGCATGGTACAGACCATAAAACCTACAGATATGCATAAAACATAACCCTAAAAGCTTACATAAGCAACATGGGTACAAAACACAATATATATTGAATAACATCAACAATATATATATAAAGAGTAATCCAAGTTTATGAGTTAAGAGTTAGAAACAAAAATACACCAAAACCACAGTGTATCAAACTCATAGTAACAATAAATATCCAAAAACATAAACAAAGATAACAATATAACAAGATGGACACTGTCTGTTTTTGACTGCTCCCCCTCAACATATTACTCCCCCTTAAGAGCTGCTTCTCAACAAAAACTTTATATATCTCCCCCTTTTTGACTGGAATGGCCAAAGGGTCACTGTCCATGCTGGGTGGTGAAGCTGTCAAGTTTTGCTGACAAAATATCAATCTTGTCCTACATGGCTGCTATCCTCTCAGAGTGCTCGGTTTGGACTCCTCTAATTCCATCAAGTCGTTCCAGAATGATCTTAAATGCATCTGGAGGTGTATCTGAAGAAGGTGATGCTCTAGTCCTCTTGCCACTCCTCTTGGGTGTTGAGGTTGATGCCTGGCTTGCTGCCTCTGCCTCAGTCTCCATTGGGACACCCTCTCCTTCATCACCTTCATCTTCTTCACCTGGAAGCCGAACACTTATCCTTTTGAAGGTTAGCTTGTTAATTGCAGAAGGTGTAGACATGGGACTGATGTCTCGAGGGATTGGAACACCCTTCTTTCTAAAGATCCTCATGAGCAGACTAGGGAAGATCAATTTAGGCCTAGAAGTGGTTCTAGTTTCATCCACAATAGTGTCAAATATGTGGGAACTGATGTCAATGAATGTATTTTCCTTGAGGTCCATCAGAAAAATTGCTCTTGCGCTGTTGATTGTAGTCATCTTCCTTATGGGATATAGGTTAAACATCATGATTATAATGAGACACCTCATATCCACTGGAAAAACTGTGGTATTCAGACACTTCCCTTCTCTCTGTCCACCTATCCTCTGTTGTACAGTTTCAATAGATAGAATCCTATCTTTGTAGTTGACAAACTCTTGATCTTCTAACCCCTCAAGACCTAGCACATCATCAATGTCATGTGCATCTAAAGTGAACTCTTTATCTCTAACCCAGTAGCTTAGTTCATCCTCCCTTATCACAGCATTGGAATAAAACTCCCTAATCAGGGGTTCACACACAACCGGGAGATCACACAGAAGCTTTTCCCATCCTCTGCCTTCAAAACAGCTGGGGATAAAAGTGTCTCTCAAATCCTCCAAATCCACAAACCTTTCTTGAATAATTCCTGCCTTTAAGAAGAAATCCTTGTATCTCTCAAAATGGGAAACAGACCTGAACAGGTTAGGGTCCATTTTCATTCTCTTATCTGCTTTCTTCGCAGGAGTTTTCTTCTTTGGGGATGAAGGAGCCATTTGTGAACAATCAAAAGAGGCCACAACAACATAGTACAATACATGTGTAGAACAAATCAGTACTTTGTTAGTAACAAAGACAAAAATAAAAGGACAATCCTCATAACTTAAATCAACCACACAGATGAACGAACCTAAAGGTGGATACACAAGAACAACTAGCATAATGCAGGAGAGTATTAAAGCAGCAGAGATTGAAAACACCCAAAAGACAAATATATGTCAATGAGACATACATTTTGATGAGTATGAAATGACCCAGAGAACATAAGACAGATGCACACACTAGATGAACAGGCATATAGTCAGCACAGTAAACCCCACAAACAAAACAGGAACATTTTGAATCAACACATCAACATAAGATCAGACAAGATGAGTAACCAACAAATAACAAACCCTAGCTAAGCACATGATGAAGACCAAAACCAACAACTTAACCAAGTTCAAACTAAATCAATAGCCTCCACTAGCTAAGCATGGACAAAGAGCAACAGCTGAAACAAAAACCCATCTCAAAACAGACACAAATGCGAATATTCAAGAGGGAAAAACACAAAATCAAGTAAAACAGAGTTCGAGAAAGAAAACCCATACCTGTTACTTGAAGATTTTGAGTTGAAAGGAAGCAACAATGGAGTTTGAAATGGGTTACACGGAGCGTTTGGGAAGGAGACAGTTGAGAGAGAAGATAAACAGTCACAAAAAGTTCGAGGGAAAACTGAAAAAGATTTTAAAAACTGCCTTTACTGTGCAAAACACGCGTTTTTCGCGGCTGAGGTAAGTCGCCAGATAGTCGCTAGATCCACCCGTCAAAACACTTCAAGACAAAAGTTTTGAAAAACTTTCTAAGTGTTTTTCGCGACTGGAAGTCTTACTCGCGAGAGAGCCGCGAGCTGAGTCGCGAAAATCTCTGTGTACCCCTCGCGACTCGACCTTCCACTCGCGAACAAGTCGCCAAAATTGACTCGCGAGCTCACGGCTGTGGCATGCAACTTGACTTACCCGCGACTAAGTCGCCAAAACAGGGCAAAAATGATTTTTGAAATTTTCATTTTTTAAGAACAAAATACTTTCCAAAAACACCTAAAACACTCAAAAATCTTTTTGTGCTTGAATCAACAAAGATTGAGCATGTGAAAACACATTTCATCAAGTACAATTACACAAATGAATATGGCATTTATTGAACATAAACTTGTGTGTTATGTGTGGATATCAACAATGAGATAGTCCTTAGTCTAATGTGAAGCTTCAATGATCAATTCAACCAAGGCATACACAATTAGCACTAGATCATGTGACCCATCTCAATTATAGAAGTATGCATATATGACTTCCCACAAAACTTGATAATCATAACTTGGAGCTTTACATTTGACTCCATTTTCAATCATAACATTTGATCTTTTTGATCATTTTGAGACAATCACCTCTAATTGTGAGAGTGATATTTGATATTTGATATTTCACTTTGATGAGAGAGCTTTTGGCTTTTTGAATAAATATTTACTTTAATTTTTGGTCGCTTTCCCTTTTTCTTAGTCGAATACTAGTATGTGCGACAGGCTTTTGCAGCTCAATATCTCTTTTCATTTGGAGATTTACATTTGGTGAGCTCTTTTTAGCAAAAACAAAAATAAAGAGTGGGAAGATATATAGACACAAGTCTATGCATGTCTCAAGATCAACAAAACCATTCACTAATCATTCATGACAAGTTTGAAGATCTATTTACAACAATCACATAGATTTCATGATTTCTCCCATAGTGATAAGAGTGCAAAGAAACAAGCTACGCTCGAAAATGCACAAAGCCATTAGCACAAAGGTACAAGGCAAAACAAGTTTTGAGACAAAACTCAACAATGTCAATCAAACTTTTTGATTTTCTATTTTTTATGTGAATTTTTGGATTTTTGACACATAAGAAGAAAAAGATTGATCAAAAACAAAAATGACCAAAAGTATGCACAAATAGACAAACAAACAACCATCAACATAATCAATAAGCAAACAATCAAACACTGTCACAAAGCATAGGAAGAATTAATGCATGGACATGTTGTAATGCTTATGCATGAGTACCCTTTTTTACCTACACGTCACTTGCGTTTGGGGTGATTTCCTTATAGGATTGGGTACGGGAGTTAGGGCTTTCAAACCTTCGTGTGAAGCTTTCCAAGCAGTTGGTGAATGCACCAATCATCTTCATCACGTTCATCATTTCGGGATCACCGTTTTGATCTCTTAATGGTTCACCAACCCAATTTCTCCTATCATTTCTAGGTCCTCGTGACCTTTGAGGAGTTGCACTATTCATTGCTCTCAACTTTTGACAATTTGGTCGAGTATGCCTTTGAAGTCCACAATGATGACACACATAATTTGATCTAGGACCTCTTTGTGGTCGTGGACGAGACTTGGCTCGGGATTCAGACCTGCCCACAGATTGATTACGTGAATTCATCAACCATTCGTTCCCCACATTCCTCTTCTCCTCTATCTTGGGCTTCTCAGCAGTAGGGCCAACATCAGCTGATTCTTTGGCCTTTATAAACTTCACTTCTTTAGTGACATTTCCCAATGAGCTACTTCCTCCAGTATATCACAATCCGGATTTGTCTGAAAAGCTCTTTTGAGATGAAATAACATCATCTAGCTTCTTGGTGGAGACCCTCTCTATCTTGGCATTCATTTGCACAACCTCTTGCTCAAGAAATCTCACTTTTGTGTAGGTTTCTGACAACTCGCCATTCAGTGTTTCTATCTCACACTTGACCTCCTTATACCAAATTAGGAGACTTTTATAGTCCTCATCTGCCTTCTTCATCTTTCTCACAGCTGCCTTTGCCACCCTTGTGTACTCACCCGACCTCTCCAGGAGTGAGTTATAATTGTTTTGAAGATTGGTTGTGTTTTCATCTTCTTTTGCATCAGATTCCTCAACAGCTCCAAATGATTCTTCATCACTATGTACTCCAAGCTCTTGTACAAGCAGATTCAACTCGTCTGAAGACTCAATATGGGCAATAGTCATAAAAGCTGAATAATTCCCTTCTCCGTCACAGCTTTTCTTAGAATCTGAGTCGAATGAATCTGAGTCACTTAATGTCGTGGCATACACTTTGCCTTTCGATTTTAAATAATTCGGACATTCTTTCTTAAAGTGTCCATGCCCGTTACATTCGAAACAAGTGACACATTGTGTAGATTGGGATTCTCTTCCATCTTTCTTTTTGAATTCCCTTTTCTCCCTTCCTGAACTTTGGAATTTTCCTTTATCACCAAATTTGCCATTATTCTTGAATTTCAAGAATTTTCGAAAATTTTTTACAAGGTATGCAACATCTTTGTCAACCACATCTTCTCCCGATGAGTTATGGTCTTCCACCTTCTCATTAATGGTCTTAAGAGCAAGAGACTTACTCTTCCGTTGATTGGGCAGTGACATTTCATAAGTCTGAAGAGAATCAATCAGCTCCTGGACTTTGATGTCATCAAGGTCCTTGCTCTCTTCAATCGCTGTCACTTTGGCACGAAAACTTTCCGGCAATGATCGAAGGATCTTCCTTACAATTTTAGAATCCTCCATTTTCTCTCACAAATTGAACTTACTTACAATCACCTCATTCAGCTTGCTATAGAAAGAGTCAAAGGACTCATCCTCACTCATTTTTAACTCCTCAAACCGAGTGGTTAGCATCTACAGCTTGGTGTCTTTTACTTCCTTCGTGCCTTCGTAAGTGGTCTCCAATATCTCCCATGCTTCTTTGGCAACGGTAATGTGAGAGATCCTGTGAAATTCATTTGGAGACACACCACAGAAAATAGCATTGAGTGCTTTACTGTTAGCATTAGATGCAGCAAGTGCTGCTTTATCCCATGTGGGTTTGGCTGCCTCAGGTCTGGTCCAACCTATCTCAATAGCATCCCAAACAGATTCATCAATGGAACACAGAAATGCTCTCATGCGAACCTTCCAAAAAGCATAATTACTACCATCAAAATATGAAGGTGCATTTAGGGATTGAGACCGATCCATCTCAATAGGGAGTCAAGGATCACACAATGGTAATGAAATCACTAGAAGTGTACCCGCTCTGATACCAATTGAAAGTTCAAATAGTGTAAAAACACCCTTGAACGTTTAGACTCCCAATTTACAAATTAATCAATTCAAGCTTTATGTCAAACAACTAGTGTGCGGAAAATGAACAAATGCTATAAAACAGAATTGGTAAATAATCTAAGCCAAATTAAAATCACAACCCACAGCAGATAATAAAAGGCAAAGATAAAAGGGAAGGAAGATGCAAACACAAGGACAATACGCGATGTGTTATCGAAGAGGAAACCGAAACCCTCGGCGTAAAACCTCTCTGCCGCCCTCCAAGCGGTAAACAATCCACTAGAAAATGTAGTTGGGATACATGGACAGCAATAGACCCTCCAAGCCTAATCTACCCAGTGCACTTAAGCCCTCCAAGCTTCTTGCTCCAATGAGGTTGCGCCGAACCTATTTCTTTTCTAGCTTCCCGGATTCCGCTACTTGACCATAGCATCAACCAATGTAAATTGGTTCCTTCCTAACTGCTTCCCAGAACACCAAACAGCCCTTTCACAGTAATGGAAATGGTGAGAAAAAGGTTTTGGTAAAAATACCTCTCAAGGATTTGACAATGGATAGGAAGAAAGTTGAGGAATATGAAGAGACTCTTATGTAAAGATTGTATATGAATCAATCTTATTTTTCTCTAGGGTTTCTCTCTCAAAATTCTCTTTGGAAACTCTCTTTCATTTGTGGGTATGAAGGGTATTTATACTGGGGTGAGAAAAGAATATGAAACGTTAGGTTTTTCAAAACAGGGGTGGCTCACGGCTTGGACTCGCGGCTTGACTAAGTCGCGAGTTCCAGCCGCGCGATAATAGAACGACCAGTTGTCCTATTTTGTCCCGTAGTGCTCTAGCTAGCATGACGCTTCAACTTCTGGCATCCTTGGCACGTGTGTTGCTTTTGGCAGCTTGCAGCCGCGAGTCACCCGCGAGATCAAGCCGTAAGACTCTGTTTTCTTGCACACACTTGAGCATTCAATCACTCTATTTTACTCACTACCCTTACAACAAAACCCACCTAAATACAGGGTTATTAAATGCTGAAATACAAGCAAATTTGGCACGGAATAAAGCTAACAAGATGGTTAATTAAATTCAACCTTACAGAAACCTTCATTAGACAAGGAAAATTCCAATGGTTCGTAGGGTGAGAAAGAGTAGGAGAAAACCTATCGAGGGACCAAGAGCCGAACCAATGAGTCGAGGAACGATCTAAAGCCCTATTTAGAGAGATAAGAGTGATCGTCGGGGGGAGCATAATGATCAAATCCTCGATGAAGGCAAGGAAGACCTACCTACGAATGGTGCAAAATGTCCAATTCATTGGTCGTCTGCCTAAGCTTACTCAAATGGATGACCCGGTGATCAGCTTCATTGAGGAGGATGCCCGACGAGTCCACCACCCCCATGATGATGCCTTGGTGATCAATCTAACCATTGCAGACTTCAATACTCGACGGGTCCTGGTGGACAACGGAAGCTCAGCCAACATCCTTTATTATCCAGCCTTCCAACAGATGAGGATTGGTAGGGAATGACTCATGCCATCAGACATCGCTCTAGTAGGCTTCGGCAAAACGAAGGTCATGCCCATCAAATCTGTCACGCTACCAGTCTCCATCAGCACCTATCCTCAACAAATCACCAAGGATGTCACCTTCTTGGTAGTGGATTGCTTGTCAACCTACAACGCCATCATTGGGCGACCAACGCTCAACGCATGAAGGGCAGCCACATCCACATATCACTTACTACTGAAGTTCCCTACGGATTGTGGGATAGGAGAGGTCCACGGGGATCAGATGGTGGCCTAGGAGTGCAATGTAGCCATACTGGAGATGGAAGAACAAATGACCACCATGAAAATTGAGGAGCGACGAGTGAATGTAAAACCGATGGAGGGATTAGAGACCATCTCCTTAGACGACGAACATGTAGATCGGATCACTTGCATTGGCACGCAAGCCAGTCCTTCGGTCCGAAATAGGCTAATCCTTTTCCTAAGGGACAACCTGGACATCTTTGCCTAGAACCATGAGGACATACCCGGGATTGATCCAAATATCATGGTCATCAGCTCAACCTCTCCCCATCCTTTCCACTTGTTCGACAAAGAAAGAGGGTCTTCGCATAAGAAAGGGACAAGGCCATAGCTAAAGAAATTTCTAAGTTGTTGGATGCATGCTTCATTAGAGAAGTCTATTACCCTGAATGGTTGGCCAACGTAGTAATGGTTAAGAAGGAAAATGGGAAGTGGAGGATGTGTGTGGATTTCACCGACCTAAACAAAGCCTGTTCAAAGGATAGCTACCCTTTCCCATAAATCGACCTCCTTGTAGACTTGACGGTTGGACACCAGTTGTTAAGCTTCATAGATGCTTTCTCTGGTTACAACCAGATCAAGCTTGAGGAGTCTGACTAAGAGAAGACATCATTTGTCACAAGCCAAGACCTTTTTCGCTACAAGATCATGCCATTCAGATTGAAGAATGCGGGGGCAACGTACCAAAGGCTCGTAAACAAGATGTTCATCCGACAGATCGAACGGAACGTCGAGGTATACGTAGATGGCATGTTAGTGAAGAGCAAAGAAGAGGACCATCACTTGAATGATCTTAGGGAGACGTTCGAAACACTTTGCCTTTATAGAATGAAGCTCAATCCCAGCAAATGTGTGTTTGGGGTATCATCGGGAAAGTTTCTTGGTTTCATGGTGTCCCAACAAGGTGTCGAAGCCAACCCCGATAAGATCCAAGCAATCCTAGAGATGAGCCCCCCGAAGAACGTCAAAGAGGTACAAAGCCTAAACGGAAGAGTCGCAACGCTCAACAAATTCGTCTCACGGGCAACGGATAAATGCTTGCCATTTTTTTGAATTCTGAAGAAAGCTTTTGAATGGACCGACAAATGTCAAAACGCATTCGAGGAGTTAAAGGCATACCTGGCATCCCCACCGCTCCTAAGTCCATCCAAACTCGATGAAGAACTCTTTCTATACCTGGCTGTATCCCCCACAGTCGTTAGTTTAGCCTTGATCCGAGAAGAAGATCGTGTACAATTGCCCGTGTACTACACCAACCGAGCATTAAGGGGGTAAAAGAGAGATATCCCCCTATGGAAAAATTAGCCTTCGTTTTGATTACAGCAACCCACAAGCTCAGACCATACTTCCAAGCACATACCATAGTGGTTCAAACGAATAAGTCCCTTTGGAAAACAATGAATAATCAAGAGGCCGCCAGATGGTTGGTCTTATGGGCAATAAAGTTGGGCAAATTTGACATACGGTATTGCTCAAGGATCGTGATCAAAGCCCAGGCCTTAGCTAACTTCATCGCAAAATTCACGATGGGCAAAACCGACGACTGAAGGGCAACCCCTTGGAAGGTTCAAACAAATGGGTCCTTCAATCCCCCGAAAGGGACATCATTGAATGTGCCGTCTGACTCCAATTCTTGACGACTAACAATGAGGCCGAATACGAAGCCATTCTTACAGGGCTCGATTTGGCCAAAACAGCTGGGGCCTCATTAGTCGTCCTTCATAGTAACTCCCAGGTTGTCATTGGGAATATCAATGGGAATTACGAAGCCAAGGGCGAACAAATGAAAAAGTATCTCGACCTTATTAGAAGACAAACGAATCAAACCTTTGTGGAAAAATTCTTATAAGTCTCAAGAGAAGAAAATGAACACGCTGATCGATTGGCCAAAGCTGCATCTACGAAACACATTACAGTTAATTGACAGGTCCTATCATTCGTTCAGTAGTCCCCCACCATTGAGGAATTGGAGATACAGATGATCCCAAAGGGCACTGATTGGACAACTCTAATCATCTCTTACCTTAAGAATGGGACACTTCCCGAAGATTGCGATGAATCCCGGCGATTGAAAGTTTGGGTAGCACGCTTCATGCTGATAGCAGATGTGCTATACAAGAGAGGTTTCTACCAACCATACCTAAGGTGTTTGATCCCCAACGAAGCGGACTACGTCATGAGGGAAGTCCATGAAGGGGTGTGTGGAAACCATTCAAGGGTGCGATCATTGGTCCACAAGCTTATACGAGCAGGGTACTATTGGCCTACAATGCAGAAGGATGCCCGATCCTATGTGAAGGCATGTGACAAGTGCCAACGCTTTAGCAATGTCATAAGGCAACCGTCTGAATCACTCACCCTGATGAACGCCCTATGGCCTTTCGCTCAATAGGGACTAGACATCATGAGACCCTTTCTAATGGCAATGCAACAACTCAAATTCCTAGTTGTGGGGATCGACTACTTCACCAAATGGGTAGAAGCAGAACCACTAGCAACCATCACGATGAAGAATGTCCGTAGCTTCGTTTGGAAGAGCATCATTTGCCAATTTGGGATCCTTAGGGTCCTCGTCTCTAACAATGGCAGACAGTTTGACAACGATGCGTTCAGAGACTTTTGTAATCAATTGGGAATCAAAAACCATTACTCTTCACCTACCCACCCACAAGCTAATGGGCAAGTTGAGGTTACAAACTGATCCTTGCTCAAACTAATCAAAACTCGGCTAGAGAGGGCAAAGGGGATATGGCCGAACGAGCTACCAATCGTCTTATGGGCATATAGGACAACCGCTCGGACACCTATAGGAGAAACACTATTTTGTCTAGCATTCGAGAGTGAGGTTGTCATCCTCGTAGAATTGGGAATAGCAAGTTACAGGATAGCCCACCATGACAAAGGGAAGAATCAAGAGGGGATCCATTTGCACTTGGATTTGCTAGATGAGGTAAGGGTGGCCTCTGAGCAATGAATGATCTGATACCAAGACTTTATGGCCAAACACTATAACGCTAAGGTGAAGCCTCGACACTTCAGCATCGAGGACCTTGTCTTGAGGAAAGTGACCACGACCACCAAAGATCCCACGCAACGGAAATTAGGACCCAACTGGGAAGGTCTATACATAATCATTGATTGCAATAGGAAGGGCACCTATTACTTGGAAATGCTCGACGGGCAAAGGCTGCACCATCCTTGGAATGCTGAGCACCTCAGAAGATACTATCAGTAGTGCATCAGTAGCAGCTTGTGATATCGCTTATGTTATCGCTTTCCTTTAAGTTTTTGTTTAAGTAGTTGACAAACTGGTTTTTCAATTGATCAAACAGCAAGTTATTGACATTTTATTTAGTTTATTTTCAAATGGAATTATTATTATCTACAATAAAGGAAGGTTTATAAAATCGAAGTCCTACCTAAGGGATGGATAGATGATCAAGGATGCTCTCATGCACCTAATCAAATCCTAAGTCCTACCTAAGGGGTGGACAGACGATACTGATGCTTTCGTGCACCTGATTGAACCCTAAGTCCTATCTAAGAGGTGGACAGATGATCAAGGATGCCCTCATGTACCTGATCGAACCCTAAGTCCTACCTAAAGGGCGGACAAACTATCAAGGATGCCTTCAATCACCTGATCAGATCCTAAGTCCTACCTAAGGGGCAGACAGACTATCAAGGATGCCTTTATGCACTTGATTAAATCCTAAGTCCTACCTAAAGGGTGGATAGACAATCAAGGATGCCCTCATGCACCTGATCAGATCCTAAGTCCTACCTAAGGGGTAGACCAATGATCAAGGATGCCCTCGTGCACCTGATCAAATCCTATGTCCTACCTAAGGGCTGGACAGACAATCAAGGTTGCCCTCGTGCACTTGATCATATCCTAAGTCCTACCTAAGGAGTGGACAAACGATCAAGGATGCCCTCGTGCACCTGATCAAATCCTAAGTCCTACCTAAGGGGTGGACGTGAGTACACCTAATCCTTGTCAAAACCCAAAAAAGGGTAAACTGCCGATTCAAGAAAAGAGGGGTTGAGGCGAAGTAACTGACGAGTTATCACCCTTAGTACCCAACAATGAGATAAAACTCGTCAAACCGATGATTCAATAATGATTGATGCAAACTGGCGAGCATCAACACTTGTGCAAAATACGTTATAAAGTGAAGCTTTTAGGTATAAAATGTCAACCCAAAACAAGGGGTAAAGATAAAGTTAAAACCTAAAACAATGGGCCATCATTGTCTTTAAATTACAAATAAAAGTCTGACGAACAAAAAGAAAAAGAAAGAAAATCTCTAAGGATCAATAGGAGGGTTGTCAGTCTATTCTTGAGGGTTCACGGGGTCGTCAGCCACACCACCAAGCCTGTCGTTCATCAGAACCTCCTCCTCAGTCTCCTTGTCATCGGGAATGGGCTTGGCAACAGGAGTCGTTGGGGCACTGAGTTTGATTTGGATCGAGGAGAAATCCAAGTCTGGGAACAAAAGGACAACTTTCTTACGGAATTCCTTAAAGCCGTCCCTGTAATAACCCCCATTTCATTGAAATAGGGTTAGGACCCTTGAAACTCCTCAATGGCCTCCTCATTCACCTTCTCCATATGCTCATGTAGCGTTGCCACCTCAAATTTCAGATTAGCATTCTCCTTCGTTAGATCGTTGGTCTATTGAGCCATCCCATCAAGTTTGACCTTTAGGTCAACCACCTCCTGACCAAGAGTCCAAGAAGACTCTTTGAATTTCTTCAAAGCGTCTGCTTTAAGGCCCAGACGTTCCTTCAAGCGTTTGATTGATGCCTCACGAGATGCACAACAAACTTGCAAAGCTCACATCCTCTCCAAGCCCTAATAAAAAAGGGATGGATTGGTGTTAAAAAGAAAAATAAAATAAATGGGCAAGTTTATATAAAGGGACGGGCCTACGTAAAGGGACAAGTCAGTGCATAGGGACAAATCTATATAAAGGGACGAATGAAAAGCATACCCCCATCATGTTGTGAAGGCCGGAGTCACCCAATGGGTTGGTCTCGTGCTCTGAGCACTCGTCCAAATCAGCGTCCCAGACAATGGAGCGAGCAGTATCAACGACATACTCCTTATCCTTCACCAGCAAAAGGAGAGGAGAAGGGATGATGGAACCTTGGGAGGTCATAAGGCCTTTCCTAACCCCATGACGAAGAGCATTAACAACAATATCATGTGCTTCTGGACAAGTGGAAGAGCCATTAGCGCCCTTACCTGACGATTAAACGTTAGAAGTGTATTTCCTCTTCTTGGAGACATGAGGGGGCAAGGCCGACGAACCCCCACCTTGGGCCCTCAAAGTGGCGGCCATCTTGATCTCTTCTTGCCTGTTCTTCACTGCCTATTTGTTCTTCTTGGATTCCATCTCTAAAACCGGCGAACGGGTTAGAGAGTGTGTAAGTCTAAACTAGATCAAAATGAAAGCGACGAGCAAAAGTACTTACGAACTCTCGAAATGCAGTCTAATCTTCAGGCTTCCTCAGAAGGGACGGGTCTACCATAGAAGGCGTGAAGTGTATCTAAATTAACAAGCCTTTTCCAAGGTCTCTCCTCAAGAGGTATCTCGAAGACCCTTTCCAAGAATGCTTCTTGCTTAGGAAGGATCGTTAGGCACACTACAGCTGAAAGAAATAAAGGGCATATATTAGTTAAGTGAAAGATGTAAACTGACGACCTAGACAGTCTCGACGACTCACTAGACTTGTTCAGAAGCCCTCAAAAGTGATCATAAAAGGACCTTATGCTATTCCACTCAGCGGAACAACACACCTAATTGACCCCTTGCACGAAAAAGAACCTAGCTTTCCACTGATGATTGGAATCAAGCATATCAAATATCAACCTCAGGGTGGACTGACGACACACAAAGTTGTAAAAACCCTTGGATCGAAAGATCACCTGAAAGAACTCCTCTAAAGTTAAGGAGCGATGGCCGCCACTGAGTTGACCCTACAACACTTCAGCCCCAATAAAGATCCTCCAAGCATTAAGGGCTATCTGGCTGACAGACACACCCATGAAGGAAACCAACTAACGATGCAAGAAAGAGAAGGTCAAACGAAGCCATGCTATGAAAGAAACCTTGTAAAAACCTACGTTAGATGACCTCCCATCATAACACTTCTCCCCTAGGTTAGCTTTCCTAATGGGCACATTGGCTGGTATTTGGAAATGGGGCCTCAGCTGGGCAAAGACCTCGTCGCTCATATCAATTGGGAAATCATGGATGGACCAGTCTTCGGGAAGGATAACCTCCCTTGGTCGTCACCTCAAAGGACTAGCTTCCTCTGAAAAGGGATCTGACGCTGACTCCCTATCAGAAACCAATGATTCGTTTGACGAATACCTAAGCCTAGAATGACTAGACAAGTCGTTGTCGGAACCTATGCAGACCGACGAAGTATGATCACTCGTCGCTTTACTATCTCCAGACATCTCTCACCTATAAGTGACGAATGAAAGCTAAGATTCTACTCCACCTCCTAAGTGTACAACTAATAAACAAAAAGGAAGTGGGGAAAGAAAAAGAGAAATAGACGAAGCATACCTAAGAAACAGACGAACGGTAAACCGACGAAGCAAAGGAGCCGATGATTGAGCTTTGGGATTGGAATGGAAAATTTTCAAGGAATGAAGACAATAACGGCATTGAACTATTTATAGGATAGTCTGACACAAAAAACGAAGCGTCGCGATGTTTAGCTCCACAAGCCAAAGAGTGACATGTGTCTCTAGCCATGTCAAAAGGACATAATTACCCGTATTTATGACGCATGACATTAAGGAAAGACATTTATGACAACTCTGCGACTTGCTGGCCATCTCGACGACTCACGGAGTAGGAGGTAGCTGATAAGGATAATTTTTCGACTAACCCTTAAAAGGGATGACTAACCCTTGAAAGGGATGACTAACCCCAAAAGGGAAGATCCACCCCATAAGGGAAGACCACCCTAAAAATGGATGATCAACCCCTGAAAGGGAAGATCAACCCCAAAAGGGAAGACCACCTTCAAAAGGGATGATTAACCCCTGAAAGGGAAGATTACCCCTTGAAAGGGATGATCAATCCACGGGTCGACAAATCAGGCAATCCCCAATCTTGACGACCCATCCCCTAAGGATTCCATGGGGCCTGCGTGGGGCCCACCCAGCATCTTTACATGGAAATTACTTGCACATTATGATCAAAGGCCTTACTACGCAATCAGATCTCTTATATATAGAAAAGTGGTCCCGAGTATCTTAAGACCTTTCTCTCTACAAGGAAACTCCCTCGCATCAAGGGATTCGAGTCAGCTTTCTACCACTATATAAACCACAAACCTTACCCTTCTTGAGGTACGTGGATTCTCCCTAGCTCTTGCACTCTTAAGTTCTTGGAGATTCTTCTATCACTGACTTAACCTTTGGAGGGTCTTTGGCCGATACCCCACCGGTGCCCTTTGATTGGTTCTTCTCTTTTGTTCTTCAAGTACACCCATTGTCATATGTGTGGACGATCAACTCACTAACGATTTTTGTGCATAATTAATAAACATGCTTTGTAGATACAAACATATGTTTTTCTTCTTTATTTAAATATTCAAAACTCTATTTTTTTTACCACTTTATATAAATATTCTTTTTTATTCTTTTTTTACTATTAGGTAAACTACATATTTGGTCTCTAATTACATCATATTTCGATTTAGTCTCTAACTTTTCAATTCTATCAATTTGGTCCATAACCTTTCAATGATGTGTCAATTTAGTCCATACTGTTATATATTAGATGAAAATTACTGATATAGCAAACGGTCAAAATAAAACTAAGTTTATTGTCACATCAACGAAAGCTAATTTTTTATTTTGGCCATTAGACACATCATCAATTTTCATCTAAAAGATAATAGCAGGGACTAAATTGACACAGTACTAAAAGGTTAGGGACCAAATTGACACAATTGAAAAGTTAGATATCAAATTGAAATATAGTGTATAAGATAGGGACCAAATACGTAAGTTACCCTTTACTATTTCTCCTTTCTCTTCCTTTTCCTCTCTATCTCCCTCTTCCTCTTAAGCAACCAACAACCACAACCACTGCAACGACCAAACCCACCAAGCAAAACACACACACACACACAACAAACCCACATCCTAGAAACCCACCATTGCCAATCAAACCACCAAGCAAAACACACACACACACACACACACACACACACATCCCAAAAACCCACCATTGCCAATCAAACCACCACTTCACCCATATACCATCTACCCATCTATTTTATTATTATTTTTTTTTTTTGGTTTCTAGGAAAAGGATGAAGATGGTACGGTGGTGGAGATGAAATAGAAAGCTAGAAAAAAAAAATGCCAATCTCACCTTGCTATGCCTCGCCTCACGACACCGAACCCAGCCAATCTCAACAACCTCAGCTGATCTCAAGCAACCACCTACACGCCAGACCCACGACCCACATAAAAAAAATACCATCACCGAGAGAGAGAGAGAGAGAGAGAGAGAGAGAGAGAGAGAGAGAGAAGTGAGATCAGAGGGAGAGTGGGAGATGAAGAGATACAAAGAGTGTGAGAAGCAAAGGAGAGAATAAATGCCAAAACAATAAAGTAACTATAACAAGATTGTAAAATTTTTTACAATTGGCCTCTTAGGTAATGCACTCATTTTGTGCTTTGATGCTAAAATATAGCATATTATGAGTTTTAGAAGCCCGGATACTAATGCTCTGAGATGGTACAATAGCAGGATTGCATAATAAAAAATTATTTTTTTATGTTTGATTCTTCTTCTCTCTCCTTTCTCTCTATGTCTCATTATTTCATTTCTCTTTCTCTCTCTTCCTTTTCACTCTTTCATTATGCTCTCTCCTCTTCAAACCTAAAACCCATCTCAGACACTTCCTTCCTCTCTCTCTAAGATAGGCATGGAGACAACGGCTGTGGTGGAGGTGTGTGGAGATCAGCTTTTGTGGTGGAGGCGTAGAGATCGTGGAGCCGTGGTTGTGGTTGTGGTTGGGTAATGCTGGTAGTGGTGTTGGTGTTGGGTTTTGATGCTGGGTAATAGTGGTAACGGTGGGTTGTTTTTTTTATTTTATTTTATTTTTTTTAAATTTGGGTTTTTGGTTCTGGTGGGATTTTGGTGGGTGATGGGTAGTAGGGTAGTGGAGGGCATGGTGATGGTGTGGTGGTGACTGGATTGTTTGGTTGTTTTTTTAATGGGTTTTCTGGGTTTGTGGCTGAGGTTTTGGTTGATTTTTAGTGGGTATTTGCTGGGTTTATTTTTATTTTTTAATTTGGGTTTTTGATTCCGATGGGATTTTTGTAGGTAGTGGTGGCGTGGTGGTGACTGGGTTGTTTGGTTATTTTTTAAATGGGTTTGTGGTTGGTTTGTGGCTGCATATTTGCTGGGTTTGGGGTCACAGTGGTTACTGTGTGGTGGTGACTAGGTTGTTTGGTTGTTTTATTAATGGTTTGTGGCTAGGTATTTACTAGGTTTGTGGTGGGTTTGGGGTCATGGTGATTGCTACGTAGAGGTGTGGTTAAGAGAGATTGTTGGTGGTGGTGTGGTTGAGAGAGTGACAGAGTGGCAAAAATTAGAGAAAGGAGTGATAGATTATTTTATATTATTTTTCGTATAATATATATTATTTTAATGTGTTGTATGTTAAAATAAAAGTTGGGATGTTGGGTGAATCGTAAAATTGTATTGTATAATAGATAAAGTAGCTTTTTTATGGTAAAATAAAACTACTTATCCAATTTTGGATGCTAATGCTCTAACAAGGGGAATGAAAATTATTTTTCTTAACTGAGTGTGTTTGGATATAGGAAGGAAAGGAAAGCCACTCAAGGGTACATTTGAAAATTTACTGCACATTATTTTATAAGAGCATTAGCATTAGGTATTTCAAATACTAAATTTTTAGCATTTGGCACACTAAACACCAAAAAACCATCTACATCACATGTTTCAAATGCTAAAAAATTTGGCATTGATCTACAATATCGTTCCATTAATAGAACGGTATGGTAGGAATGCTAAATTTCTTTTTCCTTTATTTTATTCTACTTTTCTCTCTCCTCCCTCACACATTTCTATCTTTCTCTCCAAGCTGCCTCTTGCTAGTTGCTAGTCTCCCTAAGCCACTAATCTCTCCCAAAGTCCTAAACCTCTCATTCTGGCACCAACGCCAATTTGCAGCCACCATCTCTACCAAGGTCATCCATTTGGATGAGCTTGGGTTTTATGGTTTTTGCTTAATGGGTTTTATGGGTTTTGATTGTTGGGCTGTTAGGTTTTGCTTTTGAGTTGATTGGGTTGGGTTGGGTTGTGGTTCGGTGGTATAATCTTTCTCTTTCAATTATTTGGGTTTTTTTTTTTTTTTTTTTTTTTGTGAATTTAGTTGGGCTTTGAAATCTTTTTTGACGATTTTGTTGCAAATTTGGTGGATTTGGGTTGTGGTTACGATGGATTGGGGTTGTGAAATTTTTTTCTTATTAGGCTTAAGGGCTGTGGGTTCTAGAGAGAAGAGAGAGATACAGTAAAATAAGCTTTTAAAAGGATGATTTATATTATTTTAATGTGATGGAATTTTAAAACAGAAGATGTGATGTAGGGTGTATTGTAAAGTGTTGTAGTAAAATAGATAAAGTGGGTTTTGGTGTTTTAAAATGACATTTGGCATTGGGATGCAGGCGTATTCCCCAACTATGCGTTGCGCCCACAACTACAAAGAGTACAACAAAAATGATGTGGCTTTTTGTGTAGGGTTTCCGAGAGAGAGAGAGAGAGAGAGAGAGAGAGAGAGAGAGAGAGAGAGAGAGAGAGAGAGAGAGAGAGAGAGAGAGAGAGAGAGAGGATTTTTCCCTATTTTTCTCATAAAATTTTCTACATTTTTTTTCTACATGATTTTTCCAAAAATGGAGGGGGTATTTATAGGAGAATGTGAAGGATAGAGGGCTAGCATTAGTGTATCAGGATTCACTATTACTAGCCGCCCCTTTAAAGAGGTGGATAGCATTGGTGTATCTTGGTGATGCTGTTTGGCCTCAAGAATGCTAGGGCAACCTACCAAAGGATGGTTACGGCCTTGCTATATGATATGATGCATAATGAAGTATAGGTGTATGTCAATGATATGATAGTGAAATCCAAGGATAGAGTAAGCCACACCATAAACTTGAGAAAGTTCTTCGAGAGGATTAAAAAGTTTAGGCTCAGATTGAACCCATAAAAGTGTACCTTCGGAGTAACTGCAGGAAAATTGCTAGGCTTCTTGGTGAGTGATAGAGGGATAGAAGTTGACCCATCCAAGATCAAAGCCATATTAGAGATGCTGCAGCCCAAAAGTGAGAAAGAGATAAGGGGCTTCTTGGGTTGATTATAATACATTAGTCAATTCATTGCTAAGCTCACCTCTACTTGTAAGCCCATCTTCAAACTCCTAAGGAAGAATGAACCACATACATGGAACGATGAGTGCCAAAAAGCCTTTGAGCTTATCAAGGGATATCTCCTCCACCCACCTATCTTAGTGCCTCCATAACATGGGAAACCCTTACTCCTAGACCTTTCCATCATAGGGGATGCGGTTGGAAGTATGCTTGCACAAGAAGTTGATGACAAGAATGAGTGGGCCATATACTATTTAAGCAAGAGGTTCCATGATTACGAGACTAGGTACACTCCCATAGAAAAGTCATACTTCACACTTATTTGGGCCGTACAGAAATTGAGACATATCATCTTACCTTTCCAAATATAGGTGGTAGCAAGAATGGACCCATTGAAGTATCTCTTTGAGAAACCTGCTTTGAGTGGAAGATTGTTAAGATGGTTGATCTTATTGGTAGAATTCGATTTGAAGTTTGTAGCTAGGAAAACTATCAAGGGAAGTGTCGTGTCAGATTTCTATGCTGAGAATCCTATTAAGGGAGAAGATGGTAAAGAAGATTTTCTAAACGAGGACATTTTGGACATTGAGTTAGGGTTGTGGAAGATGTAATTCGACGAAGCAGTAAACCAATATGGGAATGGGATAGGAGTTCTCTTGATCACTCTCGAGGGATCTCACATACCTTTGGGAATCAAGTTAAACTTTGAAGCAACTAATAACATGGCTGAATATGAGACTTGTATTGCCAAAATGGAAGCTTTTTGAAAGTTAAGGGTAAAAGAGGCCGAAGTCTTTGGACATTCAACTTTGGTTATAGCCCAAGCACAAAAGTTGTGGAGGGTAAAGAAGGAATACTTGAAGCCTTATCAACAATACTTAGAGGACTTGACCAAGACCTTTGACAAGATTAAGTACACAATCATCCCTAGAGCTCAAAATCAATTTGCAGATGCCTTAGCTACCTTAGCCTCCATGGTTCAGATACTCGAGGGTGTGTGGACGCGACCCTTGGAGATTGAGCAAATTCATGAAGAAATACACAAAATAAAGACTGAAGCTTCAGTAATGACCATAAAGGAAGAGGAAGTTCTATGGTACTATGACATCATGAAGTTCTTGGAACTAGGGGCATATCTAGACGATGCCAATAAGAAAGAACATCGTTCCATTAGGATGATGGCAACACATGTGAAGGACAACTCTATAGAAGATCCTATGATGGCATACACCTTCGTTGCTTGAAGAAGGAAGAAGCCGAGAGAGTAATGGAAGAAGTTCATCAAGGGATTTGTGGCCCTCATATGAATGGAATAATGTTAGCCAAGAAAATCCTAAGGATGGGGTAGTTTTGGAATACAATGGAAACTGATTGTGTGGAGTATGTGAAGAGTTGCCATGATTGTCAAACACATGCCAACTTGAACTATGTACCGCCTAATGAGTTGTATAGCATGATTTCTTCATGGCTATTCTTGGTTTGGGGCATATATATGATTGGAAGGATAGCACATAACGCTTCAAAAGGGCATGAATACATTTTGGTCGCAATTAACTATTTCACCAAGTAGGTGAAGGCAACCTCCAACTCCGTGTTGAAGGCTAAGCATGTGGCTCAATTCTTAGAGAACAACATCATATGCCAATTTGGCGTGTCCTAAGAGATAATTTCTAATAATGGTTCCCACTTTGAGGGAAAGGTTTGAAGGATTATGGAGTTGTACAACATTGAGCATCACAAGTCTTCACCGTATCAACCATAAGCTAATGATGCTGTAGAAGCAACTAATAAGAATGTGAAGAATATCCTAGCCAAGATGGTAGTGACATACAAAGATTGGACTGAGAAGCTTCCACTTGCCTTATGGGGTTATAGAACTTCTATTCGTGCGTTGACTAGGGCAACACCTTATTCTTGGTTTATGATAATGAGGCGGTGCTTCCTATTGAGGTAGAGATACAATTTTTGAGGGTATTGGTGGAAACCAAAGTCCTAGAAGAGGATTGGGCTAAGGTGAGATATAAACAATTGGCTTTGATAGATGAGAAGAGGGCTAGGGCACAATATCATGCATAAGGGTACCAAAGAAGGATTGCTAGAGCATTCAACAAGAAAGTGAAAATAAGAAACCTTAGAGAAGGGGACTAGGTCCTAAAGGTGCTTAGAGATGAGACTTTTGACCCAAGAGGAGATATGAAGCCAAGGTGGTTTGGGCCTTTTGTCATTAAGAAGATCATGTCTGGAGGTGCTACAAGGATCATAGATTTGGATGGGGAAGAGATGTTTCGCCCAATTAACATGGATAGAATCTAGAAATACAACATTTAAAAAAAAAAAAAAAAAGGAAAAGCTTGCTAGGTTGAAAACTCGAAAGGGCATCTTAGGCAAAAATTAAGGCAAAAGAACCCCGCTAAATTGAAAATCCAAAAGGGTGGTCTAGGCAAAAATTAGGAGAAAAGACCATGAGCATGGCAAAAATTCTCAAAGGGACGTCATGGGCAAAAATTACACAGCAAAGGAAAAAGAAAAGAAAAAAAAATGAGATGACAATAAGCAAAGATAAATAAATAGTGATTCTTTTGCTTAAATTAAAAGATGATAAGATTGCTTAAATTAAAAGATAATAAGATTGTTTTCATAGGGGATTTGGAACATTCCAATCTTTTATAAAATTCAAAAACAAAAACATTAGAATCATAGAAGTGCAGAAAAGGAAAACATGAGGCATATCAAGGTGATCACTCAGTCCTCCTTACTTTCTTGCTAGTCTTCATGTAAGCTTTCTCATCCTTCAGAATCCATTTCATGTCATCCTCCAACCATTGCTTGTACCCCGTAGTGGGATAGATGTATCGAGGTGGAACAATGCCTATTGTCACCCTACGGCGTGTCTAAGCCTCACTAATCCTGCCCAAGATCCTATTGGTAAACACCGTAGTGTGGAAGGCGTCTTCATCATGAAGAGCTCTTTGATGCTCTCCAAATTGCCTTAAGATACGACAGGCGGAGTAGTATGAGCAGTAATGAAGTCCAACTAAAGTCATACAAAAGTCCTTGCAACAACTATGAACCATGCTTAAGATGTGCCACCACTCCATGACCCACTAAATGTCAGTCTAATTGAGGTGACCCATAAGCTTCATGTACGCCTCAAAGCTTATGTCTTCTGATGAAGCCGGTAGTCCTTAAGGTAGGTGTTGAGAGGTATGGTGGGAGGTTGAAGCAATCGAAGCCTCTCTTGTAGCCATATCTGAAAAGAAGAAGAAGAAAAAGAAGAGAGAGAGGAAGGCGTAAAAGAAGAGAGAGAGAGAGGAGAGAGTAAAAAGAAAAGAGAGCATTAGTGAAAAAAAAATGATAAATGAAAGACGATATAAGGTGCCTCGATGGGTTGAAAACTGAAAGGCAACCCATGCAAAAATTTGAGGAATCCCGCTAGGTTGAGAATTTAGGCAAAAGTTAGGGATTATACCTAAAGAAGAAGAGGACTTCCAGCAAAGAAGCTTGCTTCCTTCCTATGAAAGGCATCCAAACCATTGAGGGTTTCCGTCAAGATTAAGCCCACCGGGTTACCTCTCTTTAGCTCATAAGCTACCATGCACATCTGAAGGTCAACATAATATGAATTTTCGACCAAGAAATACCTTGCAAGAGCACACAAGCAAATGGCACGAAGAAAGTATGAACGTGCCTCTCACCCACAGGAAGGGCTGAAATAGAAAAGTACTCGAAAACCAACCTAAGGTTGAGCTTGCTAAAGACACACCACCTATTTGCCATGGTGGAAGGGACGCCTAACACAACTTACAGCAAGGAGGGGAGATCTCTGCCCATGGTAGGGAAGATGAAATCATCAACTTCCAGTTCACTCATGATGGCACCAAAATTTTCAATAGTGGGACATAGTTCTATTCCGTTGAAGTGGAAAACATGCCAAGAAGGAACCCAATAATTGACAGCAGCTCAAAGAAGAGGCTCATCCACCCTAATTTGATGGTATGAAAAGACACAAGAAAAACCATAGGGGGCGATAGGATCCTTGAAACTGGGGCTAAGCCTCCTAATCCAAGCTGAGACATCAAGTGGAAAGTTTTCTGCCATTAGGGGACCTTAAAAAAAGGCTCTCTGGGTTGAAAATACGTTGGTGAGGGTTTTAGACTCAAATGGTTACTTTTATACTAAAGTGAGTCGGTTAGGGTTTTTCTTATTCACGGCCTATGTATAGAAGGTCAACCCTGTGTATGCAAAGTCAAAGCTGCATATGTAGGCCCATCCCACGTACGCATGGCTCTTGGTAGAAGCCCATTCTCCCCTGTTTTGAGCATAGTTTTCACTTCAAGGCATTCCTAGGGTTCCTACAACCTAAGGGATCATCCAAGACATATTCCAAGCACAAGATTTCTAACAGGCAAAGTTTTATGGAAGCATACAATTAGTCATATATCTTGTAATTTAAGTGCTAAGTCCCCAATGAAAAGCATGAATGTAAAAGATGTTCTTAAATACAATCCTTTGTCTCAGACTAAATCCAAATGTTTGCTAAGGGAAATAAAAGATAAAAAAAAAAAAAAAAACCCATAAAAGCAGAAAAAGAAAAAATCGTGTTGTATGCCTATATTCGTCTCGACTGCAGGTATTTAATGGTGCTGCCTCTTCCTTGGTTGGTAGCTAGGAGTCGCCTATGTATCCTCCCCATCACCTCCATCATCATCATCACCACCGCCCAAGTGGGCCGCTCCCTCTAGGACCATACAGGTGCCTTGAATAGTTGGTCACCTCTAACTTAAGATTCCCAGCCAGCCATACCAACTCCTCATGCTCTTGGATGGTGGTTTGAAATTCAAAGAAAGAAGAGTTAGTGACTGAAACAAAAAGAGTGGAATAACACAAAGAGAAGGACAAAAGGAGAAAGAACTCACCGCTCGAGTGTTGGAAGGGAAAGGATAGCCCATGACATTAGGATTACGGGGCATGGCACGCTTCTGAGCAAAGCCATCAGGGCCATAAGCATAGATCGTCCAAGGGAGATGTGGAGGACCAATGGGCTCACCGACAGTAGGTCCCACGTACGCAGAACCTTAAGAATAGAGCTACGTACGCAAGAACAGAGCTGCGTACGCATGAATCCAAGACACGTACGCAAGCTCGAGCCTACGCACACAAAAACACAGACAAGATCAGTTATTCGATATTTTCAAGCATATATCACCCAAAATCAATCCTAAACATGTTTTTACCCCTCCTAAGATATCGGGTTTTCATCTAAACTCATCCTACAACAAAACCCAAGCATTTACATGGCTAAAAACACATTAAAGCAGAAGATCAGAGAGAAACTTGAAAATTAGAAAAAGTTTGAAAACGAGAAAAAGTTTAAAAACTTACAAATTCAGCCATAGGGATGTGATTCTCTAACCAGTATGTCAATGGTGGAGACCCCTATCAACCTCGTTGTCCCACTCCAGCGGGTTAGATGGAAGGCATCAGAAGAGAGTAAGTAGGAGGACTTCTTGGCGTTGGGTGCCATTGAGGAAGATGAAGAAAGAAAATGAGAGAAATGGGAGAAGAAGAGAGTTTGAGAGAATGATAGAGTCAGAAAGAGAGAGAAAGAAAGAGGAGAGGGAGGTTTTTAGAGGAAAAAAAAAGGTTATGGGGAATATGAAGAGATGAGGGAGATGAAGAGAATGAAGAAGAAAAAGAAACGGTTGGTAACCATTGGAGAAAAATGAGATGGCTAAACCATGTGTAGTTTAGGCCTCACCACTAAACTACGTGTAGTTTAGTCATGAATGGTTAAAAAAAAGAAAATTCCTTCTTTCAAAAAAAGGAGGAACATCTTAAGATTGTAAAATTATGTACGAAATCATCAAAGGACTCCTCAGTGAACAATAATGTAAGTAGAAGACTCTTCCCCCAATGAAGCATGTACATCCCAAAACCATTTCCAGCAGATCACACAAAATCAAGGACACTATCCTCAGTAAGGAAGCAAAATATTCTTCCTCAATGAATCAAGCAACTAAAGGACACTATCCTCAGTAAGAAAGTAGATTATTCTTCCTCAATGGTTCAAGCACATCAACCTATCCCCAAGGAAGCAAAAGATTCTTCTTCAATGGTTCAAGCACATCAAGCATCATCCCCAGTAAGGAAGCAGAAAATTCTTCCCCAATTAATCAAGCAAATTAAGAACACTATCCCCATGGAGGAAGCAAAAGATTCTCCCTCAATGGTTCAAGCACATCAAGTATCATCCTCGTAAGGAAGTAGAAGATTCTTCCCTAGTGAATATCATCCCCATGGAGGAGGCAGAAGCTTGATGGATCGAAGCACATTTAAACTATTCCCAATAAGGAAGCATAAGATTCTTCCCCAAAGTATCCCTAGTAAATCAAGTACACGTAAAGTATCCCCTGTGAGGAAGCAGAAGATTCTTCCTCGGTGAGTCCAATACACCAAAAAAAAAAAAAAAAAAATCCCCAGCAAGGAAGCAAAAGATTCTTCCTCAAAGTCATCAGTAAACCATGAAGGAAGCAGAAGATTCTTTCCCAGTGGATCACACATCTACACTACTTCTCAACGAGCCTATTCCTACTACTCCTTAGCGAGTTTCTCATCATAAATTTAGTCATGAGAGGCAAAAGATTCCTCCCCATGCACATCTACTTAGCGAGTTTTCACCATCCTAAGTGGATCCAACAATCAAGACTACTCGTGCACATATCCTCTAGGAGTTGAACATGTAGGCATAGTAGAAAAGGGTAGAGATAATGATAGAGAAAGAGACCAAGGTTAACTTGATGCAAGAGTCTCACCAGAAACAGTAGAGAATGAAGTGAAGAAGACAAGAGGAATAAGTCACCTAGAGAAGTTTAAGGTAAGAGCCCTTGTAGATACTGTATTTTGTACCCTTTACGACTTGGGGCCCCCTTCCCCAATGATGCTCAAACTCTAAGGCCCAAGGCCAGTTTAGAGCCCAATCAGATATTAAATAGACTTGAGGAGTGTTAAAATGGAAAATATAACATTTTCAATGAGTAAAAATCTATTTTTGGAAATAAATTGACCAAAGTGCCATTACATGCGTACGCAGGCATGATCCTGCGCACGCGGCTAGGGTTTCAGAAGCATAAAAAAGGCACGTTTTCTGCAATAATGGCTAAGGTTTGGAACAAATCTCACATCGTTTAGGAGCCGATCTAAACCCTATCTTTTCAACTATAAAAAGCCTTACATGGTACATTTTCAAAACAATAGAGAAATCCCACGGGAGAAACAAAAGATTCACTAGAAAATAGTGAATCAAAAGGGAGTTTTTCACAAAACATCTTCAAGTCATTTCTTTTTGATTGAGACCTTTTCTGGCCCCAATCTTTTGAATTTAAGATTATTAATCACTTTTTCATTAAATTGTGATACATTTGACTGGGGGAAACGGTCAAAAATCAAGCCTAGGAGCTTTTGCTTTAAGGTACTCTTTTAAACTTTTTTTTTCTTTTCTGTCTTTAGTTCTTGTTTTCATCTGTTTCTTTTGTTTAATTTACTTTTATATATGTTTGTTTAGGTTAGTTTTAGGTTTTCCTTATGTTTTTAAGCATGCTAGGTTGTTAGATTTTACGTTTTTGGTTGTTGCTTTGTTTCTATGTTGATTAGGGTTTCTAGGTAAGAATCTACGTATGCATGATCGAGCCTGTTCTAGCGTGTGTGATGCCATTACCCCAAAAAACCCTAATTTTTGTTTGCCTTGTTTCTGTCTTCATATGTTTGTTTGCATAACCTCCTTTTCACATGTTTTAAGCCTCATGAAGTATTTGCTCACCTTGTTAACATGCTTGTTTGTTATCACATGTTAGAATTAAGGTTTGTTTAGTTTTCTTTTCCTTATTTTGATGACATGCCATTCATTCACATGCTCATGCATTCCTTGGTTGGTGATGAGTGGGAAGATGGAAGGCTCCATTCGAGCCCAAATTTTTCAAAGTTCATCCCACCAACTCACAATTGGTGCCATTACCTATAATGTGCCTTGAGTACGTTAAAGGTTTGCTACCAATCCACTATGGGGTCCACTTAGGCCCTTGGTTGGAATCATAGCCCACGTAGTTATGAGTGACCTACTTATCTATCCCTTTAGCCTTAGAAAACCTACCCATACTAGAGAGATCCTAGATCCTACCATGAAGGGTACCCTTTATATATCTCTTGTTTGTTCAACCATATATCATGTGCTCACCTTATTCTAAAGGACAACTAAAAGATATAAAAATGGAAGGGATGGCCCTAAAGTTATGGTACACCTTAAGATGTCGTGGGATAAAAGAAAAGAAGTTCTCACATATAAGAGGCTTATCCCTAAATCCAAAGGTATATCTTAACTTGAAAGTTTCATAAGACCATAGCCTAATTGCTATCATAGGCCCAAGTGAAGAAAGCTCTTTTGGAAAAGAGGACTTTGGGCCTAAGGTAACAAGTATGCTATGGACTTAACATCCAATATCCTTTAAAGTCCAAAATGAAACTCCCTAATCTTGGGTCTCTTTGTTGCATGCCTAGGCCCAAAACGATGAGAATTTCATAGACTTTGAAAGAAAGGCCACAAAATATTCTAGCTAGAGGGCTATTTCAAAGTGAGGAAATAATGAATCAAGAATGAAAATCCCGAAGATGATAGCTTTATTGTAAATGGACCAAAGCCCAATAAGACAAGGGGCAAGGATCCATGAGAGGAAAGGGAGTCCTTCATTAAAATGAACTTAAGAATTTTCCAAGAACATCTAAAGTTTAAAAGAAACCTTTTAATTGGGACTTGAACTTAATGAAAATGGTGCTTCTTTTCAGACATCGCTCCAATCCAAGTCTAATAGAGGGTCAGACATCCAAGTTGAATGCTTATCGAGAAGGAAGAATGGATGCTACAAGTGAGAAGGTCTTCATGCAAAAGATGCTCGAATGTGTAGAGGCATAAGCTGAGTTCCTCAAGAAGATAATAGGTTACCTTTCTAAAATTGAGAAAGAGGAAGCTGAGAAACGCAAGGCTGAGCATGAACTAAGTGGGCCAACTCAAGAAGGCATCGATCGCGTGATGGTAGAAGGGAAAGTCCACCTACCTCTACCCAACTTCAAGCCGTAACTAAAGAATGCTTCGAGACAATGAACTTTCAAGAGGGGTCATGTCAATGACTTTTCTAAATCAGGAGATGCGGGATAATGGGAGGATCACAATTGGCCAAAATGGACCTCAAAGGTAGGGACAACCCAAGTCGCCCCAGCTTATTTCATACTTGAGCACAACATGGGCCCTTTTTCCGACGACGATGAATACCTCATAAGGAACAAAGAAGAGGAAAGAGATGATGAGATTATTAGCTGCTGGAGTGGGGATAATGGTGACTGGTTCCTTGATGAAGGAAGAAGAAACTTCCCCCCATGAGGGTAAGGATCTGTATGACATGACGGAAGCTATTAGACAAAAGACGGGATGAAGAGGAACAAGAGGAGGAATGGCGAGCCTTAAGAATTCATCATGCCTATTATAGGGCCCATTAATAATTGGACTTGGGTTAGGTTTTCTGAGAACATGGGGAAAAAGTTTTGTAATGCAAGTTCCAATGTACTTTTTAACATTTTCAATAAGATGAATTCATTGAACCTATGGAACCAACTCTTGAAACTATTAATTTGAGCAATGATGAAAGTCCACGCTTAATTAAAATTGGCACAACTCTAAATGAAAAGAAAAGAAAGATATTCAAGAACTCATCGTGGAATTTCAAGAGGTGTTTGCATGGTCCTACAAAGATATGCCTGGAATTGACCTCGAAATAGCTCACCACATTGATACCCATAACCACATAGTGCCCGTCAAGCAAAAATTGAGAAGAATGAGGACCGAACGGCTTTTAAAGATCAAAGAAGAAGTCACTAAGCAACTAAAGGTAGGATTCATCAAACCTGTAAGCCAAGCCGAATAGATAGCCAATGTCGTACCCATACCTAAGAAGGATGAAAATGTGAGGATGTGTGTGGATTTTAGAGACTTGAATAAGGTGTGCCCTAAGGATGACTTTCCCCTCCCCTATATTGATGTCTTAGTGGATAACACGGCGGGAAGTGCCTTGATGTCCTTCTTGGATGGTTTTTCTGGATACAACCAAATCAAGATGGCTCCTAAAGATATGACCAAAACCACTTTCACTACCGAATGGGGAATCTATTGCTACACGGTAATGCCGTTTGGCCTCAAAAATGCTGGGGCAACTTATCAAATGATGGCTATGGCCTTGCTACATGATATGATGCATAACGAGGTAGAGGTGTATGTTGATGATATGATAGTGAAGTCTAAGGATAGAGAAAGCCACATCCCAAACTTGAGAAAGTTCTTAGAAAGGATCAAAGAGTATAAATTGAGGTTGAACCCACAAAAGTGCACCTTTGGAGTAACCACTAGAAAATTGTTAGGATTCCTAGTGAGTGATAGAGGGATAGAAGTTGACCTATCCAAGATCAAAGCCATATTGGAAATGCCTACAATACATTACTCGATTCATTGCCAAGCTCACCTCCACTTACGAGCCCATCTTTAAACTCCTAAGGAAGAATGAACCACACACATGAAATGATAAATGTCAAAAGCCTTTGAACTTATCAAGGAATATCTCCTCCACCCACCTATCCTAATGCCTCCACAACATGGAAAACCCTTACTCCTATACCTCTCCATCATAAGGGATGCGGTTAGAAGTATGGTTGCACAAGAAGATGATGAGAAAAATGAAAGAGCCATATACTACTTAAGTAAGAGATTCCATGATTACGAGACTAGATACAGTCCTATAGAAAAGTCATGCTTTGCATTTGTTTGGGTCGTACAAAAATTGAGACATATCGTTTTACCTTTCCAAATATAGGTAGTCGCAAGAATGGATCCATTGAAGTACCTCTTCAAGAAGCCCGCTTTGAGTGGGAGGTTGTCAAGATGGTTGATTTTATTAGTAGAATTCGATTTGAAGTATGGGGCTAGGAAAACTATCAAGGGAAGCATTATGTTAGATTTTTGTGCTAAGAATCCTACAGAGGGGGATGGCAAAGAAGACTTCCCAGACGAGAACATTTTTTATGTTGAGTTAGATGTACTTTGACGGAATATGAAGTGTATTGAGGGTAAAAGAAGCCGAATTATTTGGGGATTTAACTTTGGTTATAGAGCAAACGTAAAAGTTGTGGAAAGTGAAGGAAGAACACTTGAAGCCTTATCAGCAATACCTAGAGGATTTGACCAAGACCTTTGACAGAATTGAATACACAATCATCCCTAGAGCTTAAAATCAATTTGCAGATTCCTTAGCTACTTTAGCCTCCATGGTTGAGATACCCAAGGGAGTATGGACATGACCCTTAGAGATTAAGCAAAGTTGTGAGGAAGTGCACAAGAGGAAGACTGAAGCTTCAATAATGGCCATAGAAGAAGAGCAAGTCTCGTGGTACTATGACATCATGAAATTCTTGGAACTAGGGGCATATCCAGATGGTGCCAATAAGAGAGAACGTCATTCCATTAGGATGATGGCAACCCAATACATCCTATGTGGAGGACAACTCTATAGAAGGTCCTATGATGGTGTACACCTTCATTGCTTGAAAAGAGAAGAAGCCGAAAGGGTAATGGAAGAAGTTCATCAAGGAATTTGTGGCCTTCATATGAATGGAAGAGTGTTAGTCAAGAAGATTCTAAGGATAGGTTACTACTAGAATACGATGGAGACTGATTGTGTGGACTATGTGAAAAGTAGTGATGATTGTCAAACACATGCCAACTTGAATCATGTTCTGCCTAGTGAGTTGTATAGCATGACCTCTCTATGGCCATTCTCGATTTGGGGCGTAGATGTAATTGGAAGGATAGCTCCTAAGGCTTTAAATGGGCATGAGTACATTTTAACGGCAATTGACTACTTCACTAAGTGGGTGGAAGCAGCCTCCTATTCCGTGTTGAAAGCTAAGCATGTGGCTTGGTTTTTAGTAAACAACATCATATGTCGGTTTGGAGTGCCCTAAGAGATCATTTCTGATAATGGTTCCCACTTTGAAGGCGAAATCCGAAGGGTCATGGAAGAATATGGCATCGAGCACCATAAGTCTTCACCATATCGACCACAAGCTAATGGGGTCGTAGAGGCAGCCAATAAGAATGTGAAGAATATCTTAGCCAAGATGGTAGTGACATACCAAAATTGGGCTGAAAAGCTTCCATTTGCCCTATGGGGTTATATAACTTCTATCCGAGTATCGACTGGGGCAACACCTTACTCTTTGGTCTATGGTAGTGAGGCGGTGCTTCCTATTGAAGTGGAAATACAATCTTTGAGGGTGTTGGTAGAGACTAAGGTTCTAGAAGAGGATTGGGCTAAGGCAAAATATGAAAAATTGGCTTTGATAGATGAGAAGAGTTGGTCCTGTATGCGTGATGTGTGTCGTGTGCATAGGTTAAGCTCAAGCTGTACATCAAAACAAAATGTTTTATCTCTTTTTCTTTTGATTCCGTTAGGGAAGCTCATGAATCAAAAGAAGGGCATCTGTAGACACTGCATTTTATACCCCTTACGACTCAGGGCCCCGTTCCCCAATGATGCTTGAAATCTAAGGCCCAAAGCCAGTTTAGAGCCCAATCAAATATTAAATTGACTTGAGGAGTGTTAAAATGGAAAATATAACCTTTTTAATGTGCAAAGATATATTTTTGGAAATAAATTGACCAAAGTAACCCTTGCCCTGCGTATATGGGTCGTGGCCTGCGTACGTGAGCCATTACATGCGTACGCAGGCACAATCCTGCGCACACAGCTAGGGTTTTAGAAGTTAAGAAAGGCAAGTTTTCTGCAATAATGGCTGAGGTTTGGAATGAATCCCACATCATCTACGAGCCGCTCCAAACCCTATCTTTTCAACTATAAAAAGCCTTACATGGTACATTTTCAAAATAACAAAGAAATCCCACGGGAAAAACCAAAGATTCACTAGAAAATAGTGAATCAAAAGGAAGTTTTTTTACAAAACACCTTCAAGTCATTTTTATTTGATTGAGACCTTTTATGGCCCCAATCTTTTGAGTTTAAGATTATTAATCACTTTTTCATTGAATTGTGATACATTTGACTAAGAGGAATGGTAAAAAATCAAGCTTAGAATCTTTTGCTTTAAGGTACTTTTTTAAACTTTTTTTTTCTTTTCTGTCTTTAATTCTTGTTTTAATCTATTTCTTTTGTTTAGTTTGCGTTTATATATGTTTGTTTAGGTTAGTTTTAGGTTTTCCTTATGTTTTTAAGCATGCTAGGTTGTTAGATTTTATGTTTTTGGTTGTTGCTCTGTTTTTGTGTTGATAAGGCTTTTTGGGTAAGGATCGGTGTACGCGTGATCTAGCCTGCATATGCAGGCTGAACTCATGCGTATGCAGACTTGTTCTAGCGTGCGTGATGTCGTTACCTAGAAAACCCTAATTTTTGTTTGCTTTGTTTCTGTCTTTATATGTTTGCCTGCATAGCCTCCTTTCCACATGTTTTAAGCCTCATAGAGTATTTGCTCACCTTGTTAACATGTTTTTTTTGTTATCACATGTTAGAATTAGGGTTCGTTTAGTTTTTTTGTCCTTATTTTGATGATGTGCCATTCATTCACATGCTTATGCATTGACGCCATAGGTGTTGTGTTGTTGAGAGGTGAGTGAATGGTAAGTCATGCATTAACAATGATCATGCATTTGTGTTGAGCCTTCTTAGATGTTCGATTAGGGTTTCTAATATGTAAACGTTTTTTTTTTTTTTTTTTTTCGTAAGATATGATTTTTTGAAGTTGGCTCTATAGGCTATTACAGTAGCTGCGAGAAAACTAAATTTTGCTTGCTCCTCACTCCCACCAATTTCTACATTTAATGTACCCGATTTCCCCAAAAACTAAAATAAGGTCTAGGTTCATGATTTTTTGTCAACTCTCATTAAATGACATTCCATTTATATTTTCTCCGCTACTACTATATAAACCTCATTCTCCTACATTCCAAGAGACACAAAAAACCCCCTCTCTTCTCCTCTCTTGAGTTCTAGTGAAGTTGGATAGTCTTGTCATATCTTGGTCTTCCTGAGACTTAAGGTATTGAGTGAGACTCACTCTTCCTCGCCCAACTTTTCTTTTCCTCCACCCTTAAGACCTTTACCAAGAGTCTCCTCCTCCACCATATAGATCTTACATGAAGGTATAATCCCTTTCCCTAACTTGTTTTTTTGTATTGCCATGATAAGAATTTAGGATTAAAGCATGATAGTAATTATTTAAATTCTCTTGAGTATGTTTGAATGTTTTTAAATGTTCTTATGTGTTCTTCACATATTCTTGGTTGTTCATCACATGTTCATGCATAACACTAGTTTTGATCTTAAATCCACATAAAAAATATGAAAAAAAATGTTTGTTTAATAATTCTTTTAAATTCTTGAATCTAGGATATCATCATCTACACACATTCATTAGAATTTATTTTTCAATGCAAACAAAATGCTTAATAAATCGAATAAGGGTTTATCACATGCACACACATTAAATTCAACATGCAAATTGATTGACATATTGGATGATATGATATAAATGTTGGCCACCATAGTCTAGAAGATGGGTTTCACTGGGCAAGGTGGGTGCCTAATACCTTCCCAACTTGTAACATAGCCTCCGAGTTTAGATCAAGGGTTGATAGACCAATGCTTATCTTTGTATTTTTCAATTTTTAGATTGTAACTAGGAAATAAAGCCATGTATTTTATCTTAAATTGTATCTAGAACCAAAGTCATGTAATTTCTTATGATCAATGTAAATTTAATTGCAAATCAATAAAATAAGGAATTTTTTAATTTTAGTTTTCTTATTTATTCCAATAATTAAATAAGTGGAGACTCCATTGTAAAAACTTTAATCTAAAGGGGAAAATATAATTAGTCGAATTTTCATTTTGAGAGGCAATAATACGACTCCACCCGTTCATGTGAGTTTGGCCCAACATCCTAAAAAATGGGGCTAGGGGTGCGGTCTCTCACATTTTGATATGTTTTGTATGATGATATGCTTGCTGCCATGTTTTGGGTTGTTGCCTTGTTTAGATGCATGCTAGGGTTTTGTGTTAGATGGACGCAAGGGTTTCTTTTGCGTATTTGGCTCTCTTTTGTTTGGATAGACATATAAGTATGTTTTGTTTGGGATGAAAGATGCCATGTTGTTTGTTAGATGCATGTTAGTGTGTGTGTGAGTCTAGAATACAAGTGTTTGGATAATTGTTAATAAAGTTAAGACATAGGACACAACGATGGGAGGTCAACCTTAGGGTTGGGCAATCTTAGGTGCCTAACACCTTCCTAAGAGCGTACCTAAATTCTAAACCAAAACTCTGGTAGTAAGATCAAAGGTCATTCCTTGAAAGAATACTATATTCATGGTTCTTAGACCATATAACTAGGTGGCAACTCCAACACTTTTCGTTGTGCCCATAGCCCCGGATGGACACCACAGAGACTATATCCTTTTATTGTTTGTTGGGTTAGCTCGTAAGAGCACCCTTGTTTGTTTGTTTTTTTTTTTTTTTTTAGTGAATCTAGGACAGTGAGTCACTCACCATTTGCTTGCAAGTGACAAAACAAGTTATGGGATAGTGAACCTGTCATTGGTTGTTTCTTGAACAACAAAGGTGGGACTTTGAACATATGAATCCCACGCAACTCTTCGAAGTTGTACCCAGCCCCGTGTATGTGTGATGTGTGTCGTGTGCGTAGGTTGGGCCTGAGTTGTACGTCGAAACAAAATGTTTTGTCTCTAATTCTTTTGATTCCGTTAGTGAAGCTCATGAATCAAAACGGGGAATCTATAGACACCGCATTTTGTACCCCTTATGACTTAGGCCCTCATTCCCCTATGATGCTCGAAATGTAAGGCTCAAAGGTAGTTTAGAGCCCAATCAGATATTAAATTGACTTGAGAAGTGTTAAAATGGAAAAATATCATTTTTTAAAGCACAAAAATATATTTTGGAAATAAATGACCAAAGTGGCCCTCAGCTCACGTATGTGGACCAAAGCATGCGTACGCAAGAACAATCCTGCATACGTAGCTAGGGTTTCAAAAACATAGAAAATGGAAGTTTTCTACAATAATAACTGAGATTTGGAATGAATCTCATATCGTCTAGGAGCCACTCCAAACCCCATTTTTTCCACTATAAAAAGCCTTACATGCTACCTTTTCAAAACACACAGATATCCCACGAGAAAAACCTAAGATTCAATAGAAAATAGTGAATTAAAATGGAGTTTTTCACAAAACACCCTGAAGTCATTTTTATTTGATTGGGACTTTTTCTGGCCCCAATCCTTTGAGTTTAAGATTACTAATTACGTGTTTATTGACTATTATAGATTTGACTGAGGGGAACGGTAAAAAATCAAGCCTAGGAGCTTTTTGCTTTAAGGTATTCATTCTTGCTTCATGTTTCTTTTCTATCTTTCTTTTAGTTTTAATCTTGTTTCTTGCTTTGTTTATGTTCAAACATGTTTTCTTAGGTTAGTTTTATAGTTCTTTTTATGTTTTGAGAATGTTTGGTTGTTAGAATTAGGTTTTTTGTTCATGCTCTGTTTTCTGCTTTGTGTTTCTGGGTTGGGGTTATTGAATAAGTCCCATGCACGCATGTCATGAGCATGCGTACGTAGGTTAAATCTTGTGTACGCAGGTACTTGCCCAGTAACCTTAATCCAGATTTCTCATGTTGTTTGGTTTGTTTGTTTCACATGTTTTACCTCTTTTTAAATCCTTTTCTTATGTCCACACGTATCTAAGTTTTTGCCTCGTATTCTTTTTTGCCTTTAACATGCTTAGACTAGGGTTTTACGTTTGATGTCATGAACATGCATTCACATGCCCATTCATGATGCCTTAGGTGCTGTGTTGCTAAAAGGTAAGTGAAGGTAAGCCATGCATAGGTATGAACATGCATTTGATGGTGTGTATTATTGAATGTCTTGCTTTGTGTCTTTCAATACCAATTATATGATTTACATGATCTTGTGATTGATGATATGCTTGCTATCATGTTTGGGGCTGCTGCCTTGTTTAGATGTATGATAGGGTTTTCATATGTTAGATGAATGTTTGGCTCTCTTATGTGTGTTTGGCTTTCTTATGTGTTGTTTTGGGATAAAAGGTGTCATGTTGTATGTTAGATGCATGTTAGTGTCTGTGTGTGAGTTTAGAATGCAAGTGTTGAAGTCGTTTTTTTAATAAGGTTAAGATTAAGACACAATGATAAGAGGCCAACCTTAGGGTTGGGTGATTTTGGGTGCCTAACACATTCCCAAGAGCATACCTAAACTCTGAACCCATACTCTGGTAGTAAGATCAAAGGTCCTTTTTTGGAAAGGACACTATATATATGGTTCCTAGACTATTTCAAAAACTAGGTGGTGACTCCCCCCTTGTGTCCACACACGCCAGACTAGATTTTTTACTTTTCCAGGAACTTTTAGGCTCCAAATCTTCTTTCACATTGGCTGCAAGATGGTGGCATCAGAGGAACTAGGTTCACTAGCCTGGCACAGATTTTGCAGAAATTTATACCTGGTTTGAACTATGTATTCTCCATCTGGGCTAAAAGGCCAAATTAAAACATCATCCTGTATAGATCAGTAAAGAGGTATGTTCTTGATAATTTCAGCTTCCCAATCAAAGAAATACGAATCAATAAGCTCATCCTTCCACACCCAGTTTGTCTGGTCAATTATGGAACTAACCATTGTAGTGTTCTCCCTAGCAATAGGAGGTAAGATGATTTTATCATTGAACTTCCCTGGTAGCCACTTATTGCTCCATATATGAACTAAATTTCCACTCCCAATCCTCCAAGCAGCCCTTCTTTTAATTACATCACGACCTCGTAGGATACTCCTCCATGCATACGAAATGTTTCTTGGTTCCCTTGCTTCCATAACACTACAATCTGGGAAAATTTTTGATTTGAAGACCAGATAAAATAATGATTGATGATCATGAAGGTGTCTCCAAATGTGTTTGGCCAAGAGAGCGTCATTGAACCGGGAGAGGTCCTTAAATCCCATACCACCATGTAACTTTGGCTTACACAGATCCTGCCACTTCACCTAATTTATCTTCCAAGCATCCCCATGCTGTCCCCAAAAAAATTTCCGGATCAATGCTTCAATCTCATGACAAAGAGTGATTGGTAACTTAAAACAAGACATCGTATAGGTAGGGAGTGCTTGTACTACAGCTTTGATCAAAATTTCTCGCCTTGCCTATGATAAGAGCTTAACTTCCCACCCCTGCTATTTCTTCCAAATCCTTTGCTTTAGATGAGCAAAATTTTCTTTTTTATTTTTACCCACAAGGGAAGGCAGACCTAAATACTTTTCATACTGTTGAACCACCTGCACCCCAAAAGCCCCTTTGATCACTTCTTGCATATCTGATGTGGTTGATTTGCTGAAAAAGAGTGTTGTTTTTGCTCTATTAATTTGCTGTCTTGAGGCTCTCTCTTAGTTTGCCAAAACATCTAGCAACTTTAAGCATTCATCTTCCTTAGCCCTGCAAAAAATTAAACTATCGTTTGCAAAGAGCAGATGTGTTAGTTTGGGCCCATTCCATCATATAGAGACTCCCTTAATATCCCCATTGCTTGTTGCCTTTTTTATGAGACCGTTAAGTCCCACTATACACATGAGGAACAAGTATGGGGAGAGTGGATCGCCTTGTCGCAGGCCCATGCTTAGCTTGATATCTCCATGAGGCTCTCCATTAATTAGAATGGTATAGTAGGTAGTAGTAATACACTACATCATAAGATTCACCCAATGATTATCAAAACCCATCTTCCTCATCACTTTCTCCATAAATTCCCATTCAACCCTATCGTAGGCCTTACTCATGTCAAGTTTTAGAGCCATGTACCCTGTCTTACCTGCACAATAGTTTCTCATGTAGTGTAAAGTTTCAAATGCTACCATGATATTATCTGAGATCAAACGATCAGAAAGGAATGCACTTTAGCGTTCTAAGATAAGTTGAGGTATTATTTTCTTCAATCTATTTGCCAAGACTTTAGAAAAAACCCTGTATAGTACATAACTCAGACTGATTGGTCTAAATTGCAACACAAACTCTGGGTTCTTCACTTTAGGGATTAAAGTAACAAAAAAAGTGACCAAGGGCAGTAGGTAAAGAACCCAAATTTAAATAGTGCAAAACAAATTGTGTAACATCATTACCAAGTAAAGTCCAATAATTTTGATAGAATAAGGGAGACATACCATCAGTTCCGGGGGCCTTTAAAGGGACCATTTGTTTCAAAGCTACCTCCACCTCCATGGCAGTAAAATCTCCAGTTAGATCTGCATTCATCTCGGCTGTGACCACCTTAGGAATAACGTCAACTACCTCTTCCAAGTGCTCGGGTCTACTTGTAGTGAACAAGTCCGTATAGAAATCCACAATAGTGTCATTTATTTGCTATTGATGGGTACACCAATTTCCGGCAGCATCATAGAGTCTAGTGATGTAGTTTCTTCGTCGTCTTTGAAAAGCTTTACTATGAAAAGACTTTGAATTTTTATCCCCATCTTTTAACTACATAATCTTGGATCTTTGCCGCCACATAATGGCTTCCTTATCTAGCAGCAAGTTTATTTCCTCTTTCAACACTTTCATAAGCCTTGAGTCACCTCCACCGATAGCTATCTTTTCTGGCTTGGTCAATTGTTTTCTTTTCCTCTCAGTCTCACGCTTCACATTACCAAAAGCCTACCTATTCCATTGTGTAAGTGCTTTACCACAGTGATCAATCTTGGTAATAATTTTAGTATCCTATGATTCATCCACATTTTTCCTCGAAATAGTTTCTATTGTATCAGTGCAACCTTTATCAGTCATCCACATTTGTTCAAACCGAAAGGGTTTTTGAAAACTACACTCCATACCCTCTAGTACAATCCACAAAGCTTTATGGTCCGATGTAGTGACATCCAAGTGTTGAATTTTTGTCCTCGAGAATATTGAAATCCAATCATTAGTAGCTACGGCTCTATCAAGTCTCTCCCATACTGTATAATCCGCATAATATTTGTGCCATGTAAAAGGTGAGCCTACAAATCCCATATCCATGAATCCACATTCATTGAGAACATCTCTAAAGGATTGCATTTGATTATGTGGTCTAACTTGTTTGCCTGTTTTCTTGGATTGGCGTGTAATTTCATTAAAATCACTTGCACAAATCCAGGGAGAGTTATTATGATTTTTTAGGTTACGAAGCTTTGTCCATGATTCACGCCTAAACCATGTGTCTAGTTCCCCATAGAAATTTGTAAATCTCCATTCATTCTCTTTATTCTTATTGATCGTGGAATCAATATGGCTCGGAGAGAAAGTTTCAATTGATAGGTCAAAATCTTCCTTCCAAAAAATTACTAATCCCCGCTTTATTTCTTCGTGGAAGTTAGAGCATATTTTTGAAATCTATTTGTCTTTGAACTTGAACTAGCTTATCTTTATTTGTCCATGTTTTGGCTATAAACACAATTGAAGGATCTTTTACCCATACTAATTCTGCAAGCTGATATTTTGTACGTAGGTTTCCAAGCCCGTTCCAAACTAATAGACTTATTGCTTCTGGCAAGGCTGTTTCTAAACTAAACTTGAAACTTCATTTGAAAAAAAAAAAAAAGGTGTGATGGGATAAGGTGTGTTTGTTTGGAGGTAAAATAGAGTAGATGAAAAACTTTGGAGAGAAAATGGGAAGGAAAACTTTTTGGAGTGTGTTTGGTTGGGTAGGGAGGAAGGAAAATAAATAGTAGGACCCAAGTATTTTCTTCCTAGTCCCACCAAAAAGTTTTCTTCCCAAAATGGAGAGAAAACTGAAGGGAAAAATTGAACATTATTTTTGGACAAAAATGCCCATGTGCAACTGTACATGGGCTTGTCCACGACTTCACGTTTCTTTTCTTCATTTTTTTTTTCTTTTTCTCTCCTCCTGGACATGCCCTTTTTTTTTTTTTTTTTTTTTTTTTGTTTTGTTTTGTTTTGTTTAGATGTGATTTTTTTTAGACATGATTTTTATTTTTTAATAAATTTAGGTGATTGATTTTTTTTTGGGTTGTTTATCACTTTTTTATTTTATTTTAATTGGATATCATTTTTTAATAAGGGTATATAAATAAATTTATACAAACTTACATTTTCATCTTTCCACTTTTCCACTCCCAACTAAACAAAAAGAAGAGAAATTAAAATCTTTTCTATCCTTCCACTTTTTCATCTTCCCATCATTTTTTATTTTCCCACTTTTCCATTCTTCCAATCAATCGGTCCCTTAAAGTGTATGTGACAATATATCTTTACCGTTGATTCACCTTTACTCGAACGTACGGCCCAGATCAGAGTAAGTTCACTAATGTCAATTATTTTTATTTGTTACCAACGAATTTCAGCCGCCAATCACATTTTTCTTCTAACTTTTAAATTTAATTACTCGATAATTCTAATTATCCAAACAGATTTCTCATTTTCTCTTCAGCCAAACAAGTCCAATTTGAAAAAAAACACTTTCCCGGAAAAAAATGGCTTTGTTTTTTCGGTTGAACTTTCTCTAATCTCACTTTTTCCTAACACCTAAACTTTCTCCCTTCCTATATTTTGATCTTCCGATGGCTCTTCTCGTCCATTCGCCTGAAATTTCCACTTTGCCGAAGTTCTTCTGTAACCCTAACCCAAGGAATCCCATAAGCTTCGTTACATTGAGGAACAATAGGATGGTTGGGTCTAGGGATAGGGTTAGGGTTAGGGTTTCGGAGCTGGACCAGGGTCTGAATTTGTCCGGACAATTCTCAGCTCCGGTGAAGCGAGGTTCGAAGCCCAGCAAAGAAGAGGAAGATAAGCAGAATTACTACGTTAATATGGGCTATGCGATTCGGACTCTCAGAGAGGAGTTTCCCGGGATCTTTTATAAGGAGCTCAGTTTTGATATCTACAGGTTTGAATCTGATTTTTTATAATCTATTTGTTTGGTTGCTGAGAAAATATAGGGAAAGACGAAAGAGAAAGAAAATTCATGAGTTTGTTGTTGCGTAATCGTTTTGTTTATACTAAAATTAAAACTTCAAATCAATTTACCAAAAAAGTTAATTGTGCTTATTTTATTGATGTGATTGGAAATTAAAATTCTGAATTTGTTACGTGCATTATGTTTTTGAAAAAAATAAGTCAAAGATTATTGATTACTTAGTTTGAGTTTGTAGGAATTGCAAGCTTGGTGATAGTGTCAAAATTGTTTGGGAAATATTAAGCATCTGGGGTAAGAGCCTTGTAGCTCAAATTGGCACCTTTTGATGTTTCTAATGGACATGTTTAGAGTCCAAATCCCCCCTCCCCCATTGTAACTATCAAATTTATCAAAAAAATTATTAAGCTTCTCAGGTAGCCCTAATCTTTAGGCATTAGTTGGTTGTTTTTTGTATATAATGTTCCTATTTCTTAGGACTTAAGTTGTGATAGCCCAGATTATGTGGTTGGATTTAGAGTGTGTTGTGTGGGCTTGTGCTTAGTCCTAGATTGGGCATTTATTAGGTTGAATTGGCCTATATAAGTAATTAGGAGGAGCCCTAATTGTAACTTGACTTGTCATTTTGAGCTTGTTGCAATTGCAGATATGGTTAAACCTTCTTTAGGTTGTGACGTAAATGGTGTTGTGCTATAATGATACCTAATTTACATTTTTGCATAGCTTAATAACTTAACACCTCTGTGGATCCATGGTCATAATATCTTTTCAATCCCAAGAAGTGGTTGGGTGTTTAGTTAGTTCGAGTTTGTAGGAAACATGTGCTTGGTGACAGTGTCAGAATTGTTTTGGGAATATTAAGATAATCGGGTAGTCATAGTTTTTAGACAATAGTTGGTTGTTTGTTCCATTAGTTGTTTTTGTTTTCTTAGGACTTCAGGTTGTAATGCTATAACAGTACCTAATTTCTATACTTCCTGTATACTTGGGTGACTTGTTTTTTATAATTTATATAATTTTATAACTTATAAAAAAAAAAGTACCTAATTTCTAGCTTTGAATCTTGGTCAAGCATATACAAGAAGCAAGTGCTAATCGATAAGTTTTTATAATTATCTGAAAACACTTGTGTTGTAAAGATTTGGACTCCCTCAAAATTGTATATTTCATCAAACTTAGAGACCTTGGTTCCCTTAAAGCAACCAATGAAAAACTTTGTTAGTAACAATTGATATCAAACTCAGGCATAGAGGGACAATGGTTAGGATGCTTGGAGAAGTTGAGAAAGATATGCTAATTGGTATTTGATCAAATGAAAATGATCAAGGGAGTGCAAGTTAAATGCAATCCTTGTGTTTGGCTAATCATGGCTAAGTAAAAGAGAAGCCAACAAAGGAGGGTGGTGAGCAATGTGAGCCAGAAGATAGGAAGGCCATGTGAGCATTACAAAAATGGGGCCTGTTTGGTATCCATGTTTGAGCAACAATTTTCACATTTCAAACACACTTACACAAATTTCCACACACTTTTTCACCCACACGTATTTCAAAAAACTACAAAAATCTCATCTCAAACTACTCTACCAAACACCCCCTATCATTTAAGCTTACACAACCTGAACATACAACTTTCAGATTGGGTTGAAGACATTTTTGCAGAACCAAAAAACTTACCATTGCAGATGCATGGTTGCAAGATCTTTTTAATCCCAAGAAGTGGTCCAGTTTGTGAGAAGCAACTTGGGAAGATTGGTGCATATTTAATGACAAGTTTCCAACTTTGCCTTTGAGGACAAGGGTTGACTTTAAAAGGGGAGTAATGAAATGTGCATTATATGTATATTGAATAAAATGTCAGTGATTGTCTGTTAGTTAGTTCAAGTTAGTTGGAAACATGTGCTTGGTGATGGTGTCAAAATTGTTTTGGATATATGAAAGATTATCTGGTAGTCCTAGTCTTTAGGCAATAGTTGGTTGTTTGTTCAATATCTGTTCCTATTTGTTAGGGCTTAAGCGTTGCAGTGCTATATAGTGATACCTAATTTCTAGCTTTTAATGTTGGTCAAGCATACATAAGTAGCACACACTAATTAATAAAGTTTTATGCACTTTTATTATGTGAAAACTCATGTTGTGGAGGTTTGTCCCCCTTGAAGTCGTCCATTTTATTAAACTTGGAGGCCCTGGTTACCTCAAAGCAACCAATGAATAAATTGTGTACGTAACTGTTTTTATTTTTATTTATTTTTTAATATTTGTGAGTAAATTATGTAACGGAATTTGATTTGTGGTTATATTGAGGGTGTGCTTTTTCTTTTTTCTCTTTATGTTGTTTAAATTAAAAATCACATGGTGGGTTAATTTTATGGTACAAGTACAATCTATTAATCATTTATGGGTAAGTTACACATAATCATAAGCATTACAGAAGTTAAATTTATAGTCCTTGATACCTCAAAAAAATTGTGCTGACTGCTGAGGCTATTTGCATCTGTTCATTTAAAAAAAAAAAAAAAAAAAAAAAAATCAATCTAGGATCTCCTCTGAGAGGGATCTGGGCATGGCCAAACCAAAAAGCTTATGATACACTAGTACTGAAGCTAGGCTATGACTTTATAAACTAAATACACATTTTTCTCCTATGATTTTTTAAACTATGATTATTACACTTTTTAGGCAGATTTTTTTTCCTTAGTCATCTCTACATGGAAGTTTAAATGAAAATAAACTTTGTGATGTTCATGCACAGAAAGTGGGGAAAAGGTGTATGTTCATTCTCTTCTTAGGCCTGTATTTTTCAGTCATATTTAAGTAGATTATTAGTGTTACCTGTCAACAATAATATCATAATAAATTAACAGCAGACCTTCCATTAAAAAAAATTCATACTGTTTATCATGGAAATAGTACTTCTAAGTAACAGTCTTGGAATAGGATTCCAGTGTTCAAATTCAAGCCCGTTTGTTTAATATGTAAGTGGATTCGCACTTGTATACCCATGGTTCAGTTCTCTGTTTTGATTAATGGGTCTTCAACTGATTTTTTTTTTTTTGATAAGTAATACGCTTTATTGATATAAAAAAAGGACACCCTTAGTACATAGGGAGTGTACAGGGGTCAACAATCAAGAATAAAAATTACAAGAATCAAGAAAAACAAAAATAGAAGAGAATGATTGGTTTCGCAAGACAGACAACCAATCCAATAAAGTTCTAAAGAAAAAAAAGTTTAAGGTCGGGTATGGATCTCTCAATATCTTCAAAATATCTACTATTTCTTTCCTTCCAAAGACACCACATTAAGCAATGGGGAATGGTTCTCCATATATTCCCATTTCAATGACGACCAAACCGGCCTAGCCAGCAAGTTAGAAGCCCGACAACTGATTGTGGCATAACCCAACTTACTCCAAATAAACCAAAAACCATAGACCACAAATCCATAGCAATCGGACAATGGAGAAAAAGATGGTCAACCGATTCACCATTATACTTGCACATATAACACCAATCCAATATCCAAATCTTACTTTTTCTCAAATTGTCGATTGTCAAGCATTTTTGCAAAGCAGTAGTCCAGACAAAGAAAGCTACTCGAGCAGAAATCTTTTGCTACCAAATGTTTTTCCATGGAAAACAAAAATCAATAGAACCCGCTAGAAGACTATAATAATCTTTAACCATAAACCCCTTACTTCTAACTGTTTTCCAATACATCTTATCCTCCCCAAATGGCCAAACCCCCTTATTGATGAGCCATATATGGTAACAATGAAGCTTGACACAACATCCAAATCCCAAACATGAAAACCCCTGAAGAAGCTTACATCCCAATAAAGGACCCCATTAGTGAACTTTATAAGCTCAGCCACACTTGCCTCCTTATTTCTACAAAATCGAAACAATTCTGGATAACTGAGAGCAAGTGGTGTCTTCCCACACCAATGGTTGAGCCAAAATTTTACCCTTGACCCATCACCAATATCATACAGAATGGAACAAGAAAAGGAAGGCCATCCCCGACTAATATTTTTCCATAAAACAAAACCATAAGGACTAGAAATAGAACTAGAACACCAACCACCCCATCTACAACTATATTTCACCTTTATCACTTGCCTCCACAGGGCATACTTTTCAAGCCCAAATCTCCAAAGCCACTTCCTAAGCAAAGCTTCATTAAAAAATCTCACTTTCCTTATCCCCAAGCCACCTAAAGATAAAGGAGTACAAATAGCAACCCATTTAACTAGGTGAAATTTGGGTTCGTCCCCTATCCCATCCCATAAGAAATTCCACTGAAATTTTTCAATTCGATTAGCCACAACAATAGGGATAGGAAACAAAGATAGAAAATAAGTAGGTAAGTTTGATAGAGTGCTTTTTAATTAAAGTAACTGTACATCCCTTGGATAAATACAAATGTTTCCATCTCGCTGATTTCCTTTCCATCTTCTCTAGAATTGGGTTTTATATTGTCTTATCCTTGAATTTAGCACCCAAAGGAAGGCCGAAATATTTTATAGGAAGACTACCTTGCTTGCAGCCAAGAGCAGACAGCAGTAACTCTATATTATGCACCACTCCAACAGGAACCAATTTTGACTTGCTCAGGTTTATTTTTAGACTAGTGCCTGCCTCAAACCAAATAAGCACCATACGGAGAATCAGAAGCTGATCAAAATCGGCATCACAGAAAATTAGAGTGTCATCAGCAAAGAGGAGATGATACACCACTAAAGATTTTCCCTCTATATTACCCACACGAAAGCCTAAAAGGCGACCTTCATGGACAGCTTTGTCTAACATTCTTCGAAGGGCTTCCATGACTAAGACAAACAGCAAAGGAGACAAAAGATCACCTTGTCTCAACCCTCTAGAACTCTCGAAAAACCCACATGGAGAACCATTAATCAAAATTGAGAAATGAACAGTAGATAGACAAAAGAAAATGAAAATCCACCGCCTCCACTTATTAGGGAACCCATTGCGTTCTAACAACTTCATAAGAAAACCCCAATTTACATGATCAAAAGCCTTCTCATCATCTAGTTTGCAGAGTAAGCCTGGTAGACCAGTCTTCAATCTACTGTCCAAGCATTCATTAGCAATAAGGACAGGGTCAAGAATTTGCTTATTCTTCACAAAAGCATTCTGTGAAGATGAGATTATATCTGTCATGACTGTGCGTAGTCAAGTAGCCAAGACTTTAGCAATAATTTTGCAAACCCCCCCAACAAGACTGATCGGACTAAAATCCTTGACATCAATAGCAGCAGATTTTTTTGGAATGAGAGTAATGAAGGTTGCATTCAGACTTTTCTCAAACTGACCTCTTGCATAAAAATGATGAAAGACAACCATAAGATCAGATTGAGAATCTCCTAGCATGCTTGAAAAAATGCCATTGGAAACCCATCTGGCCTTGGAGATTTATCACCATTGAAATTCTAAATGACTTCAAAAACCTTTGCCTCCTCAAAAGGTCTCTCTAACCAAACCGCATTATCTTCAGATATCATTGGAAATTCCAGCACATTTGGAAAAGTTCAAATCACCTGCTGTTCAGAGTATAAATTCATGAAAAATTGTGCTATACAATTCTCAATCATACCTTGATCGAAGGACAAACTGCCATTAACCAACAGACTCTCAATACCATATTTCTTTTGTTAGAATTCGTCATCTTATGAAAAAAAATTTGTATTGGAATCCCCTTCCCTCAAGTGGAGAACCCTAGACTTTTGTCTCCAACTAATCTCTTCTAATAACGTGAACTCCTCAATCTTTGTGTGGAGATTAATTAATTTGTTCTAGCTTCTTCTCAATTGTTAGAGTGTGCGTCTCCCCTCTAGCATCCAACACATTGAACTTACTCCAAAGTTGCTGCTTCTTAAAATGTGACAATGCCAAACTCTGTTTCATTCCACATTTTTAGATCCAATTTCAAAGCTGTCAACTTCTTAGCCAATATATAGCTAGGAGTACCTTGGAACATATAAGATGCCCACCAAACCTTCACTTTATACACAAACTCCTCTGCCTTTAGCCATATATTTTCAAACCGAAAAGGAATTCTCCCTCTCCATTGACTCTCCCCCTCCAATAAATTTGGAAAATGATTTGATAGTACTGTAGACAACCTTTTTTAGGAGGAAAGAGTGTACGGATTTGCCAGAATTGGAGAGGAGAAACCGGTCTGTTCTTGATTCTGAGGATGTATTAGACCAAGTGTAAAGACCCCTTTCCATAGGTATATCCATCAGCCCATTAAGAGCGATGAAATCAGAAAAACCATGCATAGCCTGGGTATAACTTACACCCCTTAATCTCTCTGATGGAAAACGGACTATATTAAAATCACCTCCCAAACACCATGGCAAATCCTACCAACTAATCAGCCCGATCAATTCCTCCCACATTTTATGACGCTTTTTGTTTGAATTTGGCCCATAGACTCTTGAGAAAGCCCTCTCAAAATGATTACCAACATTTTTAAATTTGCAAGAAACAGAAAAAATTCCCACGGCTTCCTCCACCTTTTCCACCTTCCCTTTGATCCCACATAAATAAAACACCTCTAGAAGCACCTTTAGAACCCAAGTACAGCCAATCAATATAAGGACAACTCCAAATGCTTTGAACAATTCCTCTAGTAATCCACTCGAGTTTAGTCTCCTACAAACACATAATATTAGCCTTCCAAGTACGAAGCAAATTACGAATCTGAAGCTATGTTTCCAACCTATTTAAGCCTCTGACATTCCAAGACAACAACTTTACACTCATTTGAGAAACAAGTAGAGCCCTATCCCTAATAATACCTCTACGCCTTGCTGAGGTAGAGCCATAATTAATCGAGCTAAAAAGACCCCTCTCAAGGGGTTTAAGACAAGGGGATCCGCTATCTTCTATGCCGGATTTGATTATGATGGAGGTTTTCAGTAGGATGTTGAGAAGAGTGGAGGGAGCTAGTTTAATCCGTGGTTTTAAAGTTGAGGGTAGGAGGGGTGGTGGGGAATGTGTTTCACATCTATTGTTTGCAGATGATATTATTCTATTTTGTGATGCAGATGTGGAGCAAATTCTTCATATTCGATTGTTGTTATTTAGTTTTCAGGCAGTAAACAGGTTTGAAGGTCAATGTGTAGAAGAGTGAAATGGTTCCAATAGGGGAGGTAGATGATGTGCATGTCTTGGCTGAAATTTTGGGCTGTAGAGTTGGAACTTTGCCTATGTCTTATCTTTGCATGCCGTTGGGGGTTTCGCTTAACTCTCCTTCAATTTGGAATCCTATCTTGGAAAAAATTGAGTGGAAGTTGGCCGGGTGGAAGAAGTTGTTTGTCTAAGGGGGGTAGATTGATGCTACTCAAGAGTACGTTGTCTAGTCTTCCTACCTATTTTCTATCGCAATTCACCATTCCTACTTATGTGGCTAATAGAATTGAAAAGTTGCAAAGGGATTTTCTATGGCGTGAGAGCAAGACTCATCTGGTAGGATGGGATAAAGTTTGTGAGCCTATAGTCAACAGTGATTTGGGTATGAGGAAACTTACTACTTTCAATAAGGCCTTATTGGGGAAATGGCTGTGGCAGTTTGGGAAAGAAGAGAATCGGTTGTGGAAGAGGGTGGTAGCTTCAAAGTTTGGGGAAGAGTGGGGGGGATGGACTCAAAGGAACGGTGATTTCATTCCAACCAAACAATCCACATCAAACAACCTGGAATCAAGTTCCAAATATTTGAAGTATGATTCCCAAGCCATTGACGCTAGCAAAATAACAATCCTGCCACCGAGCCTGGCATGACCCAATGAATAAAGCCTGAGGCATAAAAATCCATAAGGCGTGTGTAACAAGACAATGAAGGAGAAGGTGGTCCACTGACTCCCATCACTTCGACACATACAACACCGATTTGCCAAAGAGCGACCCTTAAGCATGAGATTATCCAAAGTAAGAATTCGACGATGAGCAGCTGTCCATAAAAAGAAAGCCACTTGCTAGGAACCTTCGGTTTCCAAACATCCTTCCAAGGGAATAGAGAATTTTAATCGCATGGTAGAAAGACTGGGTGTCAAATTTACCATCTCCTTTGGGATGCCAATAGAGAGAATCACTTCCTGCACCTCGAGGAGTACGAGATTGGATAAACTCAAGGAGAGGATAAGATGCTGCTAGCTCCTGGTCTTGAAATTCTCTATAAAATCTTAAATCCCAAGCTCTAACAGTACCCCCTTTAGAATCCACAAAACCTCTGAAATACAAGCTTCCTTGTCAGCTGAACACACGTAGAGCTCAAGATAGAAAAATTTAAGGGTATTATCACCAATCCACCTATCATGCCAGAAACGGATATGAGTACCTTCACCCACTACGAAAGACAAATGCTTAAAAAAGTTCTCCCACCCCTCATGGATACTTTGCCAAAGACCACATCCATGAGCCCTCCTGCATACTTTAGTACTCCACCCCCCTTGACCCTCACCATATTTTGTGGAAATAACTCTCCGCCATAGATGGGTAACTTCACGACCATACCTGCACAGCAATTTTCCTAATAAAGCTTGATTAAAAAACACCACATTTCTTATCACCAATTCGCCCAATTCAATGGGTAAACACACCTTTCCCAAGCCATCAACAGGTATTTGAAACACCACTCTGAAGACCCCCATAGAAAATTCCTTTGAATACTTTTCAATCTAGCAACCACAACTTTAGGAATGGTAAAAAGAGATAAAACATATGTTGCGAGGCTTGAAAGAGTACTCTTTATTGATGTGAGCCTACCACCCTTAAAAAAATAGAGACGCTTCCACCCTAATAATATCTTTTCCATCTTTTCCAAAATAGGATTCCAAATAGAAGCTATCTTAAACGAAGTTCCCAATGGCATCCCCAACCACTCTACGACGAAGAATATTAGCCAAGACGTCTAGATTATTCACCTCCCCAACAGGGACAATCTCACTTTTCCCAACATTGACATTCAACCCTGTAAAAGCTTGAAAACAAGATAAAGCCAACCTTATGGAAAGCAATTGTTCCCTAGAAGCATCACAAAATAAGATAGCGTCATCTGCAAACAACAAATGGGAAATATGTACACCGACAGAATTCACTGCTCCCACAGGAAAACTCCGAATAAGATTACTCTACTTTGTCTTCCTCAAAATTCTGCTCAAGACCTCCATTATCAAAAGAAACAAAAGAGGGGATAATTGGTTGCCTTGTCTCAAACCACGAGAGCTTCCAAAAATACCTTCAGGAGATCTATTAACAGGTCTGTAAAACGGACAAAAGTGACACAAGCCTTAATCCACCCCCTCCATTTCTCCCTAAAACCCCTTCGACCCAACAAATGAAAGAAGGCATCCTAGTTCACATGGTCGTATGCTTTTTAATGTCAAGCTTGCAAACCATGCGCGGTAAACGACTCTTCAAACTACTATCTAAGCATTTGTTTGCAATGAGCACTGAATCCAGAATTTGCCTTCCACCAACAAAGGAATTTTGAGACTCAGAGATGAGATTATCCAACACTGCCCTTAATCTGTTAGCCCAACACCTTGGACAGCAGCTTGAACACACTACCCACCAAATTGATAGGGCGAAAATTTTTAATATTAACAACATTACACTTCTTAGGAATTAAAGTGAGAAAATAAGCATTCATAGATTGTTCGAACAAAGAGTACTGATGAAAGTGAACAAAAATATCCATGACATCCTTTTCTACAACACTCTAGCATTTGTGAAGAAAAGCCACGGTGAAACCGTCAGGACTAGGAGCTTTATCACCCTCCATCTCCCTTAGGACCTGGATAACTTACTCCTTTGTAAACCCCTTCTCTAAGGACAACCCCTCATCCTCCTCAATACATGCAAAATCTAACCAATCCATAGTAGGGCGCCCCACCTCAGTTTCCTCATACAACCCTTGATAGAAATGAACTAACTAAGAATGCACATTAGACTCATCCTCGTAAAGAACACCATCCACCTCAATCCTTTTAATTTGATTTGCACTTCTATGAGAGTTTGCTAACCTATGAAAGAAATGAGTATTATTGTCTCCCTCCTTCACATACAAGGCACAAGACTTTTGTCTCCAGAAGATCTCCTTTATAAAGGCCGAATGTTTTTTTTTTTTTTTGTTAAGTAGAGAGAAGCCAAATGTTCTATGTCACCTTTGATCTGAATATGATGATTTTTATCGTCATTCGATAGACCCAGCAACTCCTCTCTAGCATCTAACCCCATTAATTCAGTCAGCAAATTCTTCTTTCTAAAAGTCAAATCACCAAACTCCTCCCTGTTCCACTTTTTTAAATCAGTTTTCAGAACCTTTAATTTTTGTGCCGAAATAAAACTTGGAGAGCCCACAAAACAGTACCCATTTCACCATTGCTGAACTCTATAAATAAAGACCTCACATATTTTCAAATTTAAAAGCACATCGACCTCTGCGAACATCACCAGCCTCAAACAAAAGCAGACAATGATCTGAAATAACATGAGGAAGCCCGTTGGGACTTGGGATACATTCCCAAAATGTTCCTCCCAATCAAGAGATACCAAAACCCTATCAATTTTGGACATAGAGGATATACTAGAATCTCTAAACAAGGTAAAAGAAGTCCCCTCTAATGGTAAATCAATCAAATAATTGCTCTCTACAAAATCTGAGAATGCAAACATAGCTGGGCTAAAAGACTCACAGCCAAGCCTCTCACTTGGGTATCTGATAATGTTGAAATCACCTATCAAACACCATGCCATGGCTACCTAGCACGTACCTTTGACAACTCCTCCCACAAAGCAGACCTCTTTCCATCATCATTGGGGCCATACACACCTGTACAAGCCCAAGCAAAATCATCCACCACCCCTCTCAATAAGACAGACAGAAAACTGGCCTTGGTTAATCTTTTGAAGATCCACAACTGACCCCAAGTTTTGGGATCGAGGCTTTTTTCTTCTTGTTGTAGATATGGTTTCATTTAAAATATATTTATATGTGAATGCTGTTAGTTTTTTGACCTAGGATGACCGAAGAAGACATTGGAATATCATTTCTATGTCTTAATATTAGATTTTAAGGGTTGGGCAGTTAGTTGTATTTTGATTTTGTGAAATTATGACAAAAAAAATTGTTGCAGATTATTGAGAAATGAGTTTGTAGTGTTGAGCCCATAGATGCAAATGAATGTAAGGAGATTTCAGGCTATATTATATTGGAGTTTTTATAATGTTTGTTATTTGGTTGCCTTAGGACAATGCCTGTAGCCTAGATGAGAGCTGTATGAATTTGGCTTTTCAATAGGTCTCTTAAAAGGTTTTGCGCCTCACATGGAATTTTGTTGAAATCCTTCCATTCTGTGGCAAGTGTGCTTGTTGAATTATTGCTAATTGCTATCTTTCTACTTTGGACAGGGATGACATCGTATTTAAAGATCCTCTCAATACTTTTAGTGGCATTGAAAACTACAAATCAATCTTCTGGGCACTACGATTCCATGGAAGGATATTTTTTAAGGCTTTATGGGTTGACATCATTAGTGTGTGGCAACCTAAGGAGAACATTATGATGGTTCGATGGACTGTCCATGGTATCCCACGAGTCCTGTGGGAGAGTTGTGGTCGATTTGATGCCACCTCAGTATACAAATTTGATAAGAAAGGAAAGATATTCGAGCACTGTGTTGACAACATCGCTTTCAATTCACCTTCAAAGTTTCGTGTGCTGGCTGTGGAGGAATTGATCCAAACTCTTGGTTGTCCCTCAACCCCCAAACCAACTTATTTTGAAATTTCTTTTCCTTCATCCTCAAAGAGAACTTATCATGACTAAACTGCTTTGAAAATTTTGGTTTATGTTGAGGTATGATCAAGTAAATATTGAGCTAGAGCTTCGAAATGTCGCCAATGTATATGTGTAATAACCTGGTTTCCTGGTTTAGTCTGTAAAATGATCTTTAAGTTGACAGGCAGTTGACTTATGTAGTGCTTGGTTGATCGAATTATTAGCACCAGCTAATATGAATTGTATATGCATGTTGTAATTACTCAGACTTGAGGTTTCAGCCTTGGTCAACTATTGTATAACTGTTGTATACTCAGTATAGAATAGGTTAAATGCAAGCTCCTTTATTTTTAAACTAGCAAGTAACTAGTACAAATAATGTTATAATGTTTTATGTAAATTTGTTTTTGAAAAATATTATACATATATTATAGCATATTTATTATAAAACTTAAAACTTTGTTTGTGATGAGTTCATCATAAAAAGTAATAATTATAAATTGTACACATATATCTATTATAATTATTTTGTTTAAATAATGAGCAAAAAAAAACTGATAAAAGCATTTTAATTCATTCTATATTATTGATTTTTATTATGTGATGTAATAAAAAGCTAAATTACGAAATCTTTCTTGTTTTTGTTCTTTCAATACTTTGTTATTGCGGTATGGTGATGCTTGTTATCATCATCAATTTCTCCATTTTCAACGTTTGAAGTTTAGTCCGTCCATATTTGTTCAATTTTTGAGCTTTCATCACTTTTTCCTTTTGTTGCATCATTTGTGTTAATCACTAATGAATTGGCACTGGGAGATTCTTGATTGAATCTTACAAAGTTTGGACTTTGTCGCTAAGATTTTTCCGTAAGTATTTGTATTTATGTTAAATTTCAATAATGTGACAGTTTTTTATAAATGTTTTTATTTTTTATTTTTGTTAATTTTGGAATAGTGCAGCAAAAAGAATTAATATAGCATATTGGATTGTGTATATATTTTTTTTCTTCCGTACCTTTTTGTCATTTGAAGGTGCATCAAAAATCTTAGTAACTATGTAATTTTCAAAACCATCCTTTAGATTAAATTCATTCAAACGAAGTAGGAAAATCTTTTTTTAATTTTCAAATCACATGGGATTCCTTCTCCAATATCAATAGTTTTACAATAATTTAAATAAGTTGTACCTCAATTTATTTTTCAGCAAGATCTCTTGCAGATTTATTTAGGATTTTCTCGGCATCTCGATCAAATATCACAAAATTTGTTTTGTCAGTTGCATAAAAAACTTCAATTTGAATCTTGTATCTAAAATAGTTTGCAATTATATATATAGTAGTTATAGTGAGATAAATATATTATAAATATTTGGAGAGTATGTAGTTAATGTGAGCGCCTCTAATTTTGGGATAAAAGGATTTGTTTTTGTTTCACATTTTGCACACCAAAATGATCCTGCTTGTGGTTTGACATTCCTTTCACAAAGTACACACAAAATGTAATACCAACCCGTTGTTGTATCAATGTTACTTATTGTTGCAATACCCTAGCAGTTCACATCTTGCAATGAACTTTGAAATTAATATGTATTATTTTTCTAATGTAAATAATATGAACGTAAATGATGAGTATAATTTGAAATGATTAACAAACCTGTTTCATAGGATCTCATGCAATGCATTTTATCTTTACTATTGTCTTCATATTATTTAAAGATAAATCCTCCTATGAAAATTGTTTTGCATGTATTTTTGGTATTTCTTGTATAGGATCATGTTTTTTACCATTCATATCATTGAATTTTTTTAAAGAAAATATTAAGTTAATAGCATTTAGTGAGATAGCATATGCTATTTATTAGACTTTTTGTTATTATAAATTTTAGAAATATGCACTTGTCAATTATTTCAACAACCTTAAGGATTTCAAGATTTATATATATATTTTTGTTCCATTAGTCGATGACAGAGAATTTGTCTGCATAAATTGCATAAAACATTATTAATAGACAAAAGCATATTGAATTGAAATTGGGGAAAAATGGAGACACGATTTCATGAGAATGAGATTTTTTAGAAGTATCATCTATACGAGGGGGAAGAAGAAGAGAGTTTGTAAGAAGGTAAGAGTTTTTACTTTGATTTACACGTGGGAAGGGTCAAACTTGGGTCATAATATGTAAGGTAATAACTGAGCTTGAGTTTTTCATAAGGTTTGGCTACTTTTAAAAGGTAGTCCAATTTGTAGTGAATAACTTTTGGTCTAATTGTCAAGAACAACCCATATTTTATATAATAGTAAAAAAAAGTTATTATGATATATTGGGTAACATTAAAAAAAATAATAAAAAGGGGTAAAAAATGCTAAATTTATATAATAATAAAAATAAGTTACTATGATCTATCGGGTAACAGTAAAAAAAATTTAATGAAAAGAGGTAAAAAATGCTAAATGCAACATTAAAGTGCTACGTGGCAGGACCTCGTGCACTCTCATATGAGGTCTCTACTTTTATATATATAACTAGCATTATGCCCGTGCGATGCACGGTTTAATCAAAATTTATATGCAAATAATTTTTTTATTAATTTACTTAAAATAAATGAATATTTTACTTTTAAGTTACATAATGAATGCATGTTGTGTGAAACTAAGGTATCATAATATGCATATATATATATATATATATATATATATATATAAAATTGAATGGAAGATGGTAGAGGTACCTAAAATATATATAAAAAATGATTTTCAATAATACATTGAACTTTAAGGCTAGTGGGTTCCAGTTAGCTCAATTGGTAAAATCTCTGATGATTGTATAAGAGATCTGGAGTTCAATCCTCGCTTACACCAAAAACTGATTGGTGTCTTGGTTTGATGATAAAAAGCTATCATCAGGAGTAGACGCCATAAGTTGAAACTCTCTCTAAAAAAAAAAAAAACTTGAAGGCTTAATTAATCACATATATTTAAATGGAAAACTCTTGAATTTAATAATTAAAAACTATTCGAAACAATAATTGAAATAATGTTTAAGTAAAACGTCAATTCAATAATTAAGAACAATCTAAATTATTAAACATTTAAAAATTTGAAGTAGAGAGAGACTCACATGAGAATTTAATTTTTGTCCTTAAAAGCATGGAAGAAGACACTGAAACTCGAGTGAGTTTCACCTTACCAAGTTTAAGTTTAAACTTAAAGTTTAAGTCTTGTGCGTTGCATGCTACATGTGGGTGTATATGCATGAAAAATTATTTAAATTTAATATTTATTGTAGAAAAGAGATGGAGTAGTCTTACCCCTGTCTAGGTAAATCTTATTATAATTCCTTTGTGTAACATGTGAATATGCATGAAAAATTATCTGAATTTAACACATATTGTAGAAAAGAGGTGGTGTAGTCTTACCTCTATCTAGCTAATTCTTATTACAATTCCTTTGTGTAGCGTGTGAATATGCAAGAAAAATTATCCAAATTTAACATATATTGTAGAAAAGAGGTGGTGTAGTCTTATCCCTGTCTAAAAAAAATAATTTTTTTATTAATTTACTTTTAAATTTCATAATGAATGCATGTTGTTTGAAACTAAGGTATCATAATATGCATATATATATATATATATATATATATATAATTGAATGGAAGATGGTAGAGGTACCTAAAATATATATATATATATATATATATATATTTATATATATATATAAAATGATTTTCAATAATACATTGAACTTTAAGGCTCAATTAATCACATATATTTAAATGGAAAACCATTGAATTTAATAATTAAAAACTATTCAAAACAATAATTGAAATAATGTTTAAGTGAAACCTCAATTCAATAATTAAGAACAATCTAAATTATTAAACATTTAAAAATTTGAAGTAGAGAGAGACTCATATGAGAATTTAATTTTTGCCCTTGAAAGCATGGAAGAAGGCACTGAAACTCGAGTGAGTTTTTCCCTACCAAGTTTAAGTCTTGTGCGTTGCATGCTACATGTGTGTGTATATGCATGAAAAATGATCTAAATTTAATATTTATTGTAGAAAAGAGGTGGAGTAGTCTTACTCTTATCTAGGTAATTCTTATTATAATTCCTTTGTGTAGCGTGTGAATATGCATGAAAAATGATCTGAATTTAACATATATTGTAGAAAAGAGGTGGTGTAACTTAAAATAAATAATAAAAATAAATGAATATTTTACCTTTAAGTTACATAATGAATGCATGTTGTGTGAAACTAAAGTATAATAATATGCATATATATATAATTGAATGGAAGATGGTAGAGGTACCTAAAATATATATATATATATATATATATATAATGATTTTCAATAATACATTGAACTTTAAGGCTCAATTAATCACATATATTTAAATGGAAAACCCTTAAATTTAATAATTAAAAACTATTCGAAACAATAATTGAAATAATGTTTAAGTGAAACCTCAGTTTAATAATTAAGAACAATCTAAATTATTAAACATTTAAAAATTTGAAGTAGGGAGAGACTCACATGAGAATTTAATTTTTGTCATTGAAAGCATGGAAGAAGGTACTGGAACTTGAGTGAGTTTCACCTTACCAAGTTTAAGTCATGTGCGTTGCATGCTACATGTGTGTGTATATGCATGAAAAATGATCTAAATTTAATATTTATTGTAGAAAAGAGGTGGTGTAGTCTTACCCCTGTCTAGTTAATTCTTATTATAATTCCTTTGTGTAGCGCGTGAATATGCATGAAAAATGATCTGAATTTAACATATATTGTAGAAAAGAGGTGGTGTAGTCTTACCTCTATATAGCTAATTCTTATTATAATTCTTTTGTATAGCGTGTGAATATGCGTGAAAAATGATCTAAATTTAACATATATTGTAGAAAAGAGGTGGTGTAATCTTATCCCTGTTTAGCTAATTTTTGTTATAGTCCATTTTTTTTGCAAGGAGGTAGAAAACCCCTCTTTATATATATATATATATATATATATATATATATATATAAGTCAGCGTTAATATATAATAGCTAAGATATTAATCTTTGGAAGTGGTATTTCATATGGATTAGTATTTCAATTGTGGGTTTTGGTAGTTAGAAGTTAGCGCATAGTAGTTAATAATTAGAAAATTACTTCACAATTTTTTTAAACCAACCCCTTAAATAAGTTTTAGAAGAGTTTAAATCACGTTAAGAAATTATCTCTCTATTTTTTTTTTTAATCATGTTAAAAAGAAAGTTACTAATAAAATTATTATTAGTGAACATTTCTTAGTCTTATCTGTTTAGCTCTGTTGCCAAATTTATATAAATTCTTTTATTTTATTTTATTTCTTTTTTTCCGAAGAATATAACACAACCAAAAACCTAAAACGATAATTTACATTCAATATAAAGAATATAATCAAAATTATTCATAATTTAAAATTAAGAAATTAACACAAATTATAAATTAAGATATAAATTCAGAAAAACAATAAAGAATAAACTTGTTTATTTTCTCTATCACTTTGAGAGCGTGTTTTTTTTTTTTTTTCCTTTTTTTTTCACATGTAGTAATATAATTTAAATAAAAAAAGGATTAGATGAAGAGTTTGAATTGTAATCAAATTAAAATATTTTATCAACATATAAATTATAATAATAAAAGGATTAGATGAAGAGTTTGGATTGTAATCAAATTAAGATTTTTATCAATTTGGAAATTATAGGAGAAGATGATAAGTACAAAAAAAATTATATTAATTTTTTTTTAAATTTTAAAAAAATTTCTGCAATTTAGTGCAGCCACTTGGCGTAACTACAGTTTCTATGCCTAACTTTTATTATATAGTATATGATATTAGTCGGAAACCCGTGCGATGCACGGGAAAACTTTGCCTAAAAGTATGTTAGTCTCAAGCTTTGCATAAAAAGTATAATTAAATTATATTGGTCTCAAACTGAAACAATAAATACTACAAGAAGACTTTATATAATATATATATATATATATATATATTGGTGTGCATCTAACTAAAAGTTTCCGTAGTCTTCTCTAGTTTTTACTGTGGGATACCAAAATTATTTTTTCATCATAGATTTTATGCCAAATATTTGTGGTTAGAATCCTATAAATTGTTTAGATTTTCAGAAATGACAAATGCTATTAGAATCCACTAAAGCAACAAATGCTATTAGAATCTACTACCGTAGTATCTCAATTATTTGTCAATATTTGAACTTATGATGGACCTACCACTTTTGGTTGTAGGAGCATATCAAAAGTCGTTAACAAATTGGTTTTCATACCTAGTACCATGGCATCACATGTGACTCAAATTTTAATAAGAATAAAGTTAAATGCAATATGACTATTGGTGATTATGCCATATCACATAGCATTTGACTTTTTCTTTAACACGGAAAATTCTTAGGTACTCTCAGAGTATAGTAAAATGGTGCTCTCTCCTCTCACATTGATGATGGACCCTACCATGAATTTAATGAGTGGACCCTACCATAAATGTGAGATAAGGGAACACTATTCACTGTGCTCCGGGAGTACCTAAAAATTACTCTTGTAACACAGTAAGAGAAGCATTCATTATCTTAGTAGACAATCCTTCCAATGTGTAGCCAATTGGTAAGATTGAATATTATCTTCAATTTGGGGAATCCTAATATAGCACTCAAAATGAGAGAGAGAGAGAGAGAGAGAGAGAGAGAGAGAGAGAGAGAGAGAGAGAGAGAGAGAGAGAGAGAGAGAGAGAGAGAGAGAGAGAGAGAGAGAGAAGTTTTGGAAGAGGAAGAGAAAATAGAGTGGTGGGATTGTTGAGGTTAGATTGTACATTTCCTTTTTATTTTTATTTTTTAGAGTGATTGTACATCTTCCTTGACAATACATCTCCATTTGTTTACATAGAAGGGTTGAATTAAGACTTGAAAAATGAGTAGGAATGTTGGTTTGGTCAGATAGGATTAGTGAATCCGAACTACAAACCGCTGTTTGTAAAGAAGTTGCAGAGTAGGTGTAGTCTAAAAGGAAGCTTGTACTGAGGAAAAGAGCTTCTAAGTGAGTCAGGGTCTTGGCTTTCAAGTTTCATCTACGCATAGGAGAGGAGAAAGAGAGTTTGTAAGTGGGTTAGGGTCTATGCTTTCATCTACACATGGGAAATGATTATACTTAGGTCATAATATGTAAGGGAATAAGTGGGCTTGGGCTTTTCATAAGGTTTGGTTTAATTTTCAACAATAGCCCATCTTTTAGATAATAGTAAAAAGAAGTTAACGTGACTTTTTGGGTAATAGTAAACAACTTAATGAAAAAGAGGTTAAAAAGGCTAAATAAAATATTAGAGCGCCACATAACAAGAGCTCAGGCACTCCTGCACGAGATCTCTGCTTTTATATATATTGATTGAATGATTGGTCAAGTGTATAACATGATCTATGAGACTATATTTTTGTATATTTTTAGACAGACAGGGATCGAAGCTGTGATCCAATTTCACCCCACGTTTGGACTTGGAAAAGAATTGCCATTTAATCTTACTCTAAGCTTCAATGTTTAGGTACATTATATTTTGGTCTTATTCTAAGCTTGGGATGGATATCAATTTAGTCCCTAGAGTTTAATCTTTTCAAAGGGGTTGTTGACATTGATAATTACATTTTTAGCTCACATGTAACATTTAATGAAGTAACTTAAGGGCGGCAATTTTGGCCTAGCATGGGGACATCTGTTCCGTTCTGTCCTGTTAAATGTTAGAGGGTGGGTTTTCATCCCTGTCTCTGTCCTGCTGACCAAGAAGAAGAGGATGAAGGCTAAGAGGAGGACCATAAGGTGAGTCTGTATAAGAAGTGGAACCAGAGGTGGTGAATGTACGGTGAGGTTTAGTCCAGTTTGAACTTTCTAGGGTGGAGGGAGTGCTATCAAGGTGGGATATTGTGGTCTTGACCTGTGACTTTGTGTTGGGGGGGGGGGGGGGGGGGGGTGCGGAGAGGGGATGGGAGTGTTTTGTTTGAGAGAAAAGTCTTAAGGGGTTGGGATTGGTGTAGTGATTTTGTCGATATAAGTGTTCTTGATTATGTTTTGGGTTTTTCTTACAAGGATAGATGCTTGGAAAGAAAAAATGGTGAAGGTTACTAAATTAGGGGGAAAATTATCATATAGATGACGGAAAAAAATGGATGTATGAGTAATTATTTAATATTTCGAAAGTACTCCTCATGTGATAGTCAGCTTTTATTATTACTAGTCGCTGCCTCGTGCAAGGGAAAATTATTGAAAATGAAATCTAATGAATACTAAGCAATTATGCAAAATACCATTTAAATTAAAAGAAAAATATTAGTGAATGTCGTTATTCTTAGTTGTTTGTGTTACATTTAGAGTTTCATATCTAAGTTACTACAATATTACTTGTAGCAACTGAATCTCATAATATAAGTATATTATATGAGGCCAAAACTTATATTATCTTCGAGCTCCCCTTAGCCTTACAGAGTCCCTAACAAAATTTCTTTTGTATTGAATTTAATTTCAAAGGACTTATTCAAAATTATTTGAATTAATCCTCACAAATTAGAAAGAAAAAATAAATAACATTACAACATTGTAGCTGATTAATATACAAATAAACTACAAATTTAACATGATAAATCACTATTAGTAATTTAGAAAGCAAAAATTAACAAAATTAAAGTTGTTACCCATTTAACCTAAAACTTTTCATATTCTAAAGTTGTCAAACACCTATTAACAAATAATTATTGATATAAAATATTCAGTAATTCCTTCAATACCGCAAGTTGTTCATGTTGTAAAAAATTTGAGAGAATAACACAACAAGTATCTTATACTCTTTCTTGCTTGGATCCTACAAAACTGTATATATATATATAGCAATGGAGACAGAACATGCCATGAAAGAGACAACCAATTACGATAGTGTTGGAGGCAAAGTAAAAGATTTAAAAAAACTGAAGAAGCAAGCGGTTTGGCTAGCATACCAGCTAGTTAATTTATATCAAAAGACATAAAAATATTACAATTAAATAGAATCCATCTTAAAAGTAAATAAATACATGTGGTACAATCAGATAAATAAAAAGTTTGTCAAGATGATCAGGTTTGGCAATGAAGAAGACGCAGCAGCTATTGATGAGAGTAATCTCTATCTTAAACTTGTGATGATGATGAAGATGCAACAACTACTAATTATGCAGATCTAGCATAATTTTATTTTGATTCAACAAAAACAAAAATGACAATAATTACCATAAGAAATTTATATAAAAAAACAGCCTTTTATGATATAGCCAAGAGTACAATCAAATACAATCAAAGCTAATACAAGGAATTTTAAATTGATTCCAATGATGAAGGAGGGATTCACTTAAATGAGGAGATTAAGAAAAAAGGAGAAGTATATGTTCTGAGTATAGTTTAAACTCTATAATTCAATTTGCTAACTACTAAAATACTTTAGCAAATTGAATTTCTAGAGGCACGGATTACATCATTCAATTGAATTTTTGCAAGCACGAATACTGCTAAAACTCTATCATTCAATATTCCAATTACTAAAACCCTATCACACGGATACTACTAAAACTCAATCACACGGATAACACAATATAAACCAATAATGTTACTGCCGTCTCAAACATATTATAAAAAAAAAAAAAACCAAATCAATTTTAAACTTAGAAACAAACAATCATATATCTGTACAAATACTCACAACACAAAAGAGGTAGTAAAAAAATTAAAAAAAAAAGCAATAAAAAAGAACAATACTATTAATCTAATCCTTACATTGAACTATTATGCAGGGCAGTCACAAAAATAGAGGTCAAGAGCAACTAGGATTTAGAGATGCCTGAACTGAATCGTCCTGCTTTTCAGTATTAATATAGTGTGAGGAGAGGAAGAGATGAAGGAGTTAGAAAGCCAAAGTTTGGCGTTAGGAAGCTGAAGGGTTGCCATTTAAGATTGTAACCATGGAACACAGAGGGTTGTTGTTTGAAATTGTAACTGTGGAACACAAAGGGTTGTCGTCTAAAATTGTAATAGTGGAACACAAAGGGTTGGGAATTATTTTCTTTTTATTAGTATTTTTAAATTTAGGAAAACTAATTTTAAATTGTAGGACAAATTCAAGAAAAAGAATGATAATGACATGGCAACTTATGTGGCTCAACCTGAGCGTAGCAACATTAAATGCTACGCTTCAGCTTTTAGTAATAAATATAGATATAGATTATTATATATATATATATATATATATATATATATATATAAAATCGAAACCTCTAAAACTCCCACAATTTTCCACGTCAGTATTATTTAAAAAAAAAATTGATTTATTTTTTTTTTCTAAAACCCGATAATACAAAAACCTAAATTCTAATCAAAACCACGGGCAACATATACGACCATTCCTCTCTCTCCTCAGAAACCCTCTTTCTCTCCAAAAATCAAAACCTTCTCCTTCCCCCAAAAATCCAAAATCAAAATCCAAAACTTAGGATGAGAAAGAAGGAAGAGTTGATTGGATACGTTGGGAAATGATTGACCCATCATCTTTACCTCTTAGAGCTCACCTTACTCTCCATCTGACAAACTAAGGAAAGGAACTTGGTACAATGATGAAGAAGCCAGAACTCTTGGCGGCCTGCAAGGCTGACCTGCGGTCGCACTTCAAATCCAAGGTTTTCTTTCTTCAATTATATTGAATTGGGAAATTCTAGCTCTTTATATTATAGATTTATGTTGTTGTTGATGAATTGTTTTATTAAAACATGAAAAGAGGTGACTTTTGGTTTATGTGCTACCCAAGAGTTCAAAACGTTGTATTTTTTTTCTTTGAGAGAATTGGAAACGGTACTTTTTTTTTTTTTTTTTGTGTGGCTTTGGAACTATAACTATTGTGTTGTTTGTTTCGACTATACTCTTGATTAGAGTTGGTTATGGTTGAAATTGTTATTTGACTATGTTTTGGAGTATTATGGTATTCTATTATTGTTGAAATTCTAGGTAGTTCTTCTGATGACAATGTAGTTCTTTGATCACATTATATGCAAGGAATGGTTGCAACAATAATGCATGATGTGTGTTTGATAAAATGTCTCAAAAATCTGCACTGCACACTATTTTGAATAACTTTCTGTAAACCAATTTTCTGTTTCGTATGTCAAGTTCTATAAAAGGAGAAATGTGGTTTTGTTTGTGTTGGTTGAAAAATTATGATTTTTTAGAGATAGTGAGTGATTTTGTTTCATTCGTCAATTGATTTGTATCAAACTATTTCTCAGAAACTTTGCCACAACAATATATTAGTAAAAATTTTGCAATTTTATTCCTCTCTTTATTTGTTTGCATTGATTGAAAATTTCTTGAATTTTTAGCATAAAATTTATGGAACACAGTGGAATTTCAATCTCTTTCTCTGTTCTTCTAATTTTTAGATTCTCCTTCTCGGCCTCAATATCAAACCATTCTTTTTCGATAATTGGGTGAGATTACCTGCAAATCTGAATCAGGTTTATAATTTTTCCTATTCTTTTTCCTTTTAAAAAACAATTCAATGAATTCAGAGATGTTGATTAGGTGTGTTGTGATGGTTGTAATGTTTGGGTGCATGCCGAGTGTGAGAATATTTCCAGCAGGCTTTTCAAGGTGTGCTTAATATACTTGATTTATGAATTGTGATGTTAATTTCTGTTCTTGTCATATATGTGTTTACTCATTGACTTGTGTATGGTTTAAAGGATCTGGAGAGTGTAGATTACTATTGCCCAAATTGTAAAGCAAAGTCTAATTATGAGTTATCAGCTTTAGAAAAATGCCAGCCAGATGTGAAGTATGTCTGTCCTATTTTTGTGTGTGTGCAATTCTTTTCCCTCCAGTTGATTTTTGGGGCAACTATATTTTGAATTTATAGACTAAGGAGTTTATCATCAGGTTTTAAGCCTAATTTTGCGACAACTTTTGAAGCAGGTCTTTAGAAAAATAGTGGACAAAATGTTCTACCTGAGAAGGTAGCTGTAGTGTGCAATGGCATGGAAGGAACATATGTTCCAAACCTTCATATGTAAGCCTTGAACTCATTTCTAAATATTACATGTATGTTGAGATTTACTTTTGTTATTGTTTTCTTTGTCATGGTTTGTATTAAGATTTAATTTTGCTGATTTTGGTTTTTTAAATTAAACTTAAAAGACTTTGGTTTTGTGCCTCTTGATTTGCAAGCACTGTTAGAGTTTTGATCTCATGCTGGGTTAAATTTATATGAAAAATTATTGGATTAGCTTGTGTTCTTAAAAATTTCTAGGATATTAAAAAAAAACACTACAATTAGGTTAAATAGAGTAAAGCTGCCTGTGGGTGGAACCAAAGTTACTCTTTTGGCATTTAAATCCTCTTGGGTTGTTAGATTTTTTACCAATTACAATCAGTGATAGGTTAATCATAATGATTGATGTGTAGGTGTAGAGAAAAGTTCTAAACACCCAAAAATGGATAGATAGGCAAGATCAGCATCACACAATTTGCTTCCTTTTATTTTGCTGCTCTATTTGATTTGTAAAAAAGAGTTGGGATTGTCAAGTGAGCTTCATCATCCCATTTTAGTTTTTGATTTACTCCCCTACCATATTTTTAGATATCTATGCATATAGTACATGATATAAATAAATGAAAACTATAAAGTTAGTGCAATTATTCAAATGATAATTGTTGGTGAATTCAAATGTATTATAACTACATTTTTCTACTGCATAATGCATATTCCAGATACTTTATATTTTTTTGACAAAGATTGATACGAATGGATCTATTAGTCCAATATTAATACAATTCTTAGATACCAAATGATTATATGATATCTTGACTCTTTGGACACAACATGCTAATTTGACTATCCTTCAATTCAATTGTGGTCGTATGATAACACTTTGTCCTCTCTTTTTTTTTTTTTTTTTTTTTTTTTTTTTGCAGATTTGTATTAGTGAAATTGTTAGATATCCGCATGGAAGTACAATATCCAATATGTCTATGTATAATTTTATGTTTTTTAAATTTAATGTAAAAATTAAAAAAAAAAATCATTTCCAAGTGATTCTGAATTGCAAAAGATCATAATGATTTGTCTCTGTAATATTCCTTAAGAATTTTTATTTTTTTGGCAACATGTAAAACCCAAAAATCTGGGGCCTTGTATGTCCATGAAGAAGGCTATCAATTTTATTTCCAAGACATCATATATGCTTGCTTCTACGATAGATATGTTTGATTATAAACTCATTGAGAAGAATTTTGTTTTATAATTGTCATCATTTGAAACTTTTTTTTTTAAGAACTAAAGTGATATCAATATGTTCCTACTTTCTATTGAATCTTAAGATTTTTACTAATTACAGTAAATTAGGTGTTACAAAACAAAGAAGGAGCTGGAACTGTGGGCCAAAACGACTTGGGCAATTTGGAATGCAAGAAACAAAGCATACTTCAAGAAAGTTCAAACACAACCTAAAGTCATTTTGGATGTAGCTCTAGCATTGCAAGTGACATATCAGATGCTCTCGGCCACTCAAGCAAATGTAGAAGGGTCTTCGTTGTTTTGTTGGTTTAGAGGGAAGCCTTGTATGTTTTTTCTTCCTAATTTGTATGGCTAATGAACTAGTTGGGGTAGTGTGCCCAAGTCTTTACCTTTGTATATAGTTTTTTACTTCTGAATAAAAGTCATTATATCAAGTATATTGATGATGTTCTAAGAATCAGTAGGCTGGATGCTCCGGATCTTGATGATTTTGAAGGCCTGAAAGATAAAAACAAGGAATCAAAGGAGACTAGGGTCGACCGACCATGAACCCTCTGATGACAAAGTCGGTTTATCTCTTTTAGAATATAGAATTCCAAAATTCTGGGAGTTGTGTAAAGAAAAAACTTGCCTTTATTTTGTCGGGGATGAGTGTATATATAGTGCTGTGGAGGCAGTTACTTGTTTGGTAACTTCCCCCACATTTGTGGAGATCAGAAGATAACTTCCTTTGGAAGTTAAATATTCAATAAGAAGTTACAATGATACATCAAGATCTCACCACGTGGTTCGATTCATTTGTTCATATAGAGGAACCTATATTGAGGGTCGTCCATGTCTGGGCGACCTCATAAGGTTTGGATGACCTCACTAGGTTTGGATGAGCTCTCTAAAGGATCCACTTCTGAGGGTGAGGGAGCAACATGATTACCATGGTATTCCACATCCCATAAACTACTATTCCAGGACGAGTTCACATTCTGTGGACGACTATTCAAGGACGAGCTATACTTACGAAGTCTTACCCATCAGTTGCCCCTTAGTCCTTGTGTTGTCCGTCCTAAAAATGTTTTTTCTTTTCCTCTATATATATATATATATATATATATTATTTATATATTATTTATTATTATTATTATTTTTTATATGGCTTAATCAAGCATATTTCGATCACGGCTTTTCATCTTTCGAGACATGCCACGTGGTTTATTCTGGTTAGTCCCGTCGCTTCGAATATTGAACCTTATTGCCTATAAATAGTAGAATTCCTCTCCTACCCTTCTCATTCTGAAAATTTTCCTCCTTGACCTTTGCCGTCTAGAGCCTCGTCTAGAAGTTTCTTGCATCCATAGTCCTCTTCCATCTAGAGCTAGGTATTCTCTTCTTTCTCGTCTTTAGGTTTTTCATTAAGTTTTCAAAACAATGTCTGAAACTGTTATCTCCTCGTCTAGCAATAGTATAGAAAAAGACATAGACGAGTATCACGATACCACCAATTATAATAGCTCTAGCAGTAGCACTAGTCATAGTGGTAGTGGGGGGAGTACTACGAACGAGGGATACACTTCTGGTGTCCTTGGAGTCCCCTTAGAAGTTCTTCAAGAACAACTTAGGAAAGCTTCTGGGCCCCAGGCTGGCACCTCATCGAGCATCCCATTGTCTAGCCCTTTGGACGAGGTGGAGACTGTTTATAGTTATGTAGTTGGCGTTTCTTCCAAAACAAGCGAACAAAGGCTTAATAATCTTAGGTCGTGGTACCAAATTCCTGACAAACTTAACCCTAGGTTACCCGTTCGTGGAGAATGGTGTTGCAACCCTTATCTTGGAATAGGTGCTATGAGGCTTTTTTTTTTGGGGGGTCTCAGGTTACCTTTGAATGCTTTTGCTAGGGAGTTACTTGTTAGATTAGGTTTAGGAGTGTGTCAGTTCAACCCAAATGCACGTGGATTGATTATCTCTATGCAACTTTTATGGAGGGAAGTATTTGGAAGGGATCTTCCTCTCACTATGGACGAGTTTCTTTTTTGCTACAAACCTTCAAAAATAAATCAATCCCTTGGCTTTTATCAGTTTACAGTTAGGGGAAATGATTGTAGGTTAATCAAATCCCTAGTCTCGTTTGACAGAAACTGGAAGACGGAATTCATCTGTGTCTTTGGTTTCTGGGCTGGGCATCCTATGGACGTTGGCAGGGACACTTTTGCCCCTTATACTGGGGACTTAGGGAACCTTCGTCTTAAAGGTATGCCCCTCCCCTTTTATTTATTTATTTTGTTATTATATAGATTACTATTATTATTTTTTGTATATATGTGTTTAACCTTTATCTACTTATTGTTTTATAGCTGTTGGATGGCCTTCTTTGAGCAAGTTCCATCATGACCACGCCCACAGGGCTCGTCTGAACCGTTCAACGAAGCTATCGCACACGAGGTTACAGTTTGTAGACGTAAGTTTAGACTTAAACACAAATATTATACACGGTATACTTTTCTGGTTTAATTTTAATTTTCACTTAAACCATTTTTCAGGGATGGCAACTATGAAAGAAAACAAGGGGAAGGAAGCTGTGGATGAGGGGAGCCGTCCTGAGATCCAGTCCCAAGCTCGTCCTTTCGTTGGGGACAAAAGGAAGTCTTTGTCCAAGAACTTTGACCTGGGAAATCTTCCCAGTCGTCGAGGGAAAAAGGCTAAACATGGGTCATCCTAGATAGTTAAACCTACTCTTCCTCCATCCCAACCACCCTTCTAGGTGTTTGATGTAGACTCGTCCACTCCTGTTGAGACAACCTCGTACAAGGCTCCTCCGTCTAAGTCTACCGCGCCTGCCTTGTCCCAGCTTTCTCAAAGGATCCCAACAAATATTATTGAAAATGAAGATCTGGCTTGGGAATGTTTTGAGAAAGTTGTGTCTAGTGAGGATATAACTACATGTTATGATATGTCCTTGAAGGACTTTGAACACTTCGGTGTTCATGATCTTTTTAAGGTATGTGACTACCTTTTATCTCATCTGTTACTTTATAATTTTGTCTCGTCTAACCATCATCTCTTGTCTTTTACCTTTATATAGGCAATGTCAAAATTTATTGCGGCGTCCAGGCAGGCCACAGAATTGGACAAGACGAGGATTTTGTTGGAGACGAGGGTTCAAGAGGTGAGGGAAGAGTGCAAGAAATGGGCTGAGGTGGCAGCGAAGGCCAAGGACGAGACAAAGGCACTGTAGAACTATATTGAGGAGTTGAAGACTAATGTCATAGAGGACACTTGTCCTGATCACCTCCAAAAGATGAATGACAAGTTGAGTGCCCTTCTCAAAAAAGCAAAGGGAGACGTGGTTACAGAGTTCAAGGCGTCCAAGCAATTTACTGACATGCTGGACCGTAACTATGCAGCTGAGTTTGAAGATTTCAGGATGGATGCCATAGAGAAATTCCCTGAGATTGACTTCAGTTCTATCAAACTCAACCTTAGTGGTGCTGCTACAAGCTCCCTCCTCTAGACGAGTTCAGAAGACATCAATGTAGAGGATGATGCCAGTACTCAGCCACCTCAGGACGCCCCCAACACTGACGCCCCTCCTGCTTGAAAATGAGACTTAAATATTTTGTTTATCCTTGCATTTTTCTTTTTATTTGGTCCGTTGTTTTGGACCTTTTAATGTAACTCAAGTACATTTACTTCGTCCACAGTTTTAGGACAAGCTCTCAAACAATTTGTTAAGCTTTACTTTGCAAGGGTTTTTGGGTGTAGGTCGTCCACCCTTTAGTTAATGGATGAATGTTTAGTTTCACTATTTTCATTTGTTATCAAACATGTTATATGGATGAATGTCTTTCACATTCATAACATTGTCTTCAACTTGGGCTCGTCCGTGACGAGAGTTTAATTATGTTCAGCATTTTTCACCTTTTAAGTGTAACTCGTCCATGAATGGTGTTTCTTTTATTAGCCTTATATAGGCTTGCTACGACACTTCCTCTCTCGTCTATAAACTTAACGACTCCTTTCTCGTCTTTGGGTAAGTTTCCATATTTTTTCTCGTCCATTTTTTGGACGAGTCAAGTTTTAGCTCGTCCATTGTTTAGACGAATACACCTTAGGTTCATTTTTCTTTGCTTTATCCTCATTAAGGAAAGCTTATAGACGTTACATCCCTGCATCCAGAGAATTTACTTGTCTTTGGCCTTAGCCTTTTTGCTAGTGAAATAATGGAGAATTTATATATAACATATATTTGAGAATTCAAACCACATCCATAATATAAATATCGTCTACAAGTATGGCACATGCTTAGAAGCTAGTGTCTTATTCATACAAACATCAAAGTTCATGACATCGTCTATAGTTAATTTGAAACTAACACACTTTTAAGGAGTTGAAACATAACACATAATGTTAACACACCCAACAAAAAACATATATTCTGGCTCGTCCAGAATGATAGGTCTCGTCCAGGGCAATGCTTATCCAGTCTGACATCTTACTAGTAATACCTTCTCAGGTGTTCAACATTCCAAGGATGCTTTAATTTCCTCCCGTCCAAGGTTTCCAAGTAGTAGGATCCTTGCCTTTTGCAATTGATAACCTTATAGGGTCCTTCTCATTTGGGTCCCAATTTCCCATGAGCTGGGTTTCTTGTTGCCAAAGAGACCCCTTTTAAGACGAGGTCCCCTATGTTGAAACACCTAGGTTTTACCATTGCATCATATTGCTTGGCCATGAGGTTCTTATACCTTGCTGTCCTTTGTTTTGCGTTCATCCTCACCTCATCTATTAGATCAAGGTTAAGGCGGAGTTGCTCCTCATTATCCTCGTCTCGGTACTTCATTACCCTGTGATTGGCCATATGTACTTCTGCAGGTATCACTGCTTCACTTCCATAGGCTAGCTTGAATGGAGTTTCCCCTGTAGGGGTCCTTACCGTCATCTTGTAGGCCCATAGAACACCTGGTAACTCATCTGGCCATATTTCCTTTGCCCCTTCAAGCCGAGTCTTGATGATTTTCAACAAGGATCGGTTTGCCACTTCTGTTTGGCCGTTTGCTTGAGGGTGGCAGGTGAGAAGTAATGATTCTGAATTCCAAAGTGCTCGTAGAAGTTTTTGAAAAGTGGATTATCAAATTGTTGTCCATTGTCTAATATCAATACTCTCGGCACCCCAAACCTGCACATAAGATTCATCCAGATGAAATTTTTGACATTTTGTTGGGTGATTTTAGCTAGGGGTTTTGCTTCTACCCACTTAGTAAAATAATCAATACCAACCACTAAATATTTCATTTACTTGGTTCCAAGTGGGAAGGGGCCCAAGATATCTAATCCCCATTGTGCGAAGGGCCATGGAGCCATCACTGGGGTGAGGTACTCTGGCGGTTGTCTGGGAATATTACTTAATCGTTGGCATTGATCACAAATTTTGACATATGCCTTGGCATCAGCTTGGATTGTTGGCCAGTAGTATCCTACTCAGACGCCCTTGTGGACGAGTGATCTGGCTCCTGAATGATTGTCATATGCTCCTTCATGCACCTCCCTTAATACATAATTTTCTTCGTCCGGGGCTAAGCATCTTTGGTAATGCTGGGAAAACCCTCTTTTGTATGGTACCTCGTCCATGAGGACGTACCTAGCTGATCTGATTCTGAGCTTTCTGGCCTCGTCTTTCCCCTCTAGAAGCCTTCCGTCCTTCAGGTATGATATTATTGGAGTCATCCAATTTTCTTCGCCTTCTATCTGCTGTACTTCTGGAAAATCTATGCTGGGCAGGTATTAAATTTCATCACAATCGTCCATTGCTTCGCTTGCTGAGGCTTCCTTCGCTAAAGTATCTGCTTCCATGTTCTCTTCTCTTGGGATCTGAACTAAATTAGCTTCCTTAAACTTCTTTACAAGGCGTACCACCTTATTAAGGTATTTCTTCATTTGTTCTTCCTTGGCTTCACGTGTCCCATTTACTTGGCCCATGACTAGCTGAGAGTCTCCCAGGACGAGTATCGATCATGCTTCCATAGACCTAGCCAACTCCAGCCCTTTAAGAAAGGCTTCATACTCAACTTTATTGTTGGTTGTTTGATACTGCAGATGAACCTTGTGCTTCAATTTATCTCCCTTCGAGGATTGTAAAACAACTCTTATTCCTCTTGCATGTTGTGTAAACGATCCATCCACATGGACGATCCACTTCTTACTGTTTTCCACCCCGCTTAAGTCATTATAACTCGGAGTGAACTCTGCAATGAAGTCTGCCAGGGCTTGAGCCTTTATTTCATTTCTGGGTTGGTACCTGATGTCAAATTCACTGAGCTCGATAGCCTATTGGATCAGTCATCCTGCGGCTTCCAACTTGTTCATTGCCTTCTTGAGCGGATGGTCCATCATGACATTGATGATATGAGCTTGGAAGTAATGTCTCAACTTCCTAGAATCTGTTATTAGTGCAAAGGCCAACTTTTCTATCAGTGGATACCGTCCTTTTGCTCCTCTAAGCACTCTGCTTGTATAGTAGACTGGCTTTTGCACCCTTCCTTCTTCTCTGATCAATGCTGAACTTATAGCATGTGGAGTCACTGCCAAGTACAAGTACAATTCCTCTCCCAACATTGACGAACTCAGTAAGAGGGCTGTAGTGAGATATGTCTTCAGGTCTTGGAAAGTTTTTTGGCACTCGTCCGTCCATTCAAATGCCTTTCTAAGAACCTTAAAAATTGGCAAATATTTGTTAGTAGCTTTATGGACAAACCTGTTAAGGGCAGGAACTCGTTTGGTAAGAGACTAGACTTCTTTGATGCTTTTCAGAGGCTTCATATCTAGTATTGCTTGTATCTTATCAGGATTCGCCTTAATTCCTCTATGCAAAATCATGAATTCGAGGACCTTTCCTGATGAAACTCCAAAAGCGCATTTGCTGGGGTTCAACTTCATGTTATACTGCCTAAGTGTGTCAAAGGTTTCTTGTAGGTCGTCTAGGTGCCTTCCCTTGTCCAGGCTCTTTACCAGCATATCATCTACATAGACCTCCATGTTCCATCCAATCTGTGGACGAAACATATGGTTAACCAACCTCTGATATGTTGCCCCTGCGTTCTTCAAACCGAAGAGCATCTCTTTGTAACAAAACAAGCCTTGATTGGTGATAAAGGACATCTTCTCTTGGTCTGCCTCATCCATCCTTATCTAATTGTATTCGGAGAAAGTATCCAAAAACTAAGCAGCTTGTGACTTGCAGTAGAATCTACCAGTTGGTCAATGCACAACAATGGATAGCTATCCTTAGGGCAAGCTTTGTTTAGACCAGTGAAATCTACGCACATTCTCCCCTTGCCATTTGCCTTCTTGACCATTACTACATTGGCTAACCAATCTGGATAATAAACCTCTCGAATAAACTTCACTGTGGCCAACTTCTGCACTTCTTCCTTAATAGCATTGTCTCTCTTAGGGGCAAATACTCTTTTCTTCTATCGTATGAGTTTAGAGGAAGGATATACATTCAAACGGTGGGTAATGACACTAGGTTCTATTCCTGGAATATCCTCATGGCTCCAGTAAACACATCAGTACTCTTCTTCAAAAAATAGACAAGATCCTGTTTAGTTTTTTCTTCTAAATCCGCTCCAACCCTGGTACACCTCTCGGGGTTATTCTCATCCAAGAAAATATTCTCTAATGCTTTGGTGGGCTCTGCCATAACTCTCTTTTCCTTAATATTCATCGTCTGAACTTGCTCGTCCATGGCCAACATGGATAGGTAGCATTCTCTTGCTACTAGCTAATCTCCCTGCACTTGTCCTATCCCATGCTCTGTTGGAAATTTGACTGACAGGTGGTAAGTAGACATAACTGCTTTCCAACTATTTAAAGTTGGTCTTCCAATTATAGCATTGTAGGAGGATGAACAATCTACCACCAAGAAATTCACGTCCTTGGCTACCTGTTGTGGATATGCCCCCACCACCACAGGTAATGTAACAGTGCTCACAGGCTGCACCTTCATTCCACCGAAACCTACCAAGGGCGAGTTTATTGGACGATGTTGGTCTCGTCTGAGCCTCATTTGCTGAAAGGCAGGGTAATATAAAATATCTGCTGAACTTCCATTGTCCACTAACACCCTTCTAGTTGTATAGTCGGCAATAAACAAAGTAATAACGATGGCATCGTCATGAGGGTGATGAACTCTTTCAGCATCCTCATCCACGAACGTGATTGCTTGCTCGTCCGTGGTCCTTGTCCTTAGCGATCGTCTAGAGAGCTGAACATTCTGCACTACTTTTAGATACATCTTCTTGGACTTGGACGACTGACCTGCTGAACTTCCTCCTATAATAACTCTTATCTCTCCAAGCGGGGGTTGTGACGACTCTTTTACCTTCCCTTTCAACTTCTCATCCTTATGCTCTCGTCCAAGGAAATTTCTCAACTTTCCTTGTCTAATAAGATTTTTAATCAGCTGTTTCAGATCGTAAAATTCATTTGTATCGTGCCCATGGTCTCTATAGAAGCAGCAATACTTGTTCCTATTGCGTTTGTTGGGATCTCCTTTCATTTTCTCCAGCCACTTCAAGGAAGGACCATCCTTGATTTGCATGAGAACTTGCTCAAGGGGCATGTTCAATGGAGTGTATTGTTGATTCTATGCCGAAGGGCCTACCTTCTTGTTATCTCGGTCATTCTTATCTTCCATTCGTCCCTTCTTTGGATGGGGACCTTGCTCAGAATAGCGCGTGGGGTTTGCTTCCATTCTCTCAGCTCTCTTCCTCTTCTTTAGCTATGATTGCGTCCTCCACATTCATAAAGTTTTGGGCCGAATGGACGAGTTCAGCCATGGATTGAAGCTCTTTCTCATAAAGCTTGTGGATGAATAAATCAAAATTAACCCCATTATGGAAGGCCGCCAAGAGTAGCTTGTCATCCACCTTGTCCACAATTAGTGCTTCCCTGTTGAAATGAGTGATGAAAGACCGTAGACTTTCATTCTCTCTTTGTTCTATGGTTAACAGGCTGGACGAGGAACATTTGTGCCTTTGCCCTCCAACGAAATTATTAACAAATAATTTACTCAATTCTTCAAAAGAACTCACTGTATTCGGGGGTATATTGCTGAACCACACTCACGCTGGTCCTTTGAGAGTGGTAGGGAAGGCTCTACACATAATCTCATCTGGGACTCCTTGAAGGTGCATCGTCGTCTTGAAAGTAGCAATGTGATCAAACGAGTCACGTGTTCCATCGTAGGAATCTAATGAAGACATCTTGAATTTCGGAGGCAAGGGCTGACTGTTGATGGAAGTCGTGAAAGTGGAGTCTGTTCGATGGACTAAGTCCTCTACTGGATTTTCCCTTCTCATGTTCTCCCTCATCTCTTCCATAACCTTCCTCATTTGGTCCATTTCCTTCTCCAAATGTGGCACCCTTCTTGATGTGGTACCCTTTGACTGGCTTTTAGGTTCAACATTTCCTCTATCTTCCTGGCTCTGGGCTTGGCCTTCAGTGTACCCCTCATTACGTTGCCTTCTCAAATTAATCTCCCTTGTTAACTCCTGGTTTTGACGGGTTAACTCCGCCATGGCGGCTGCCATAAACTGCATGTGTTGAACAGAGGACTGTTGCATGACTGGGGTTGATTGACAATCGCGATGGGGATTGCTTGAAGCATCCCTACTTTCCTGATGGCCTGGGTTGGTAGCCCTTGATCTAGTCTGAACCATTCTGCCTTTTGTCGTAGGAAGACAAATTGTAAGACAATCGGAAGTCCCCACAGACGGCGCCAACTGATGATGTTCTAAGAATCAGTAGGCTGGATGCTCCGGATCTTAATGATTTTGAAGACCTGAAAGATAAAAACAAGGAATCAAAGGAGACTAGGGTCGACCGGTCACGAACCCTCCGATGACAAAGTCAGTTTCTCTCTTTTAGAATATAGAATTCCAAAATTCTGGGAGTTGTGTAAAGGAAAAACTTGCCTTTATTTTGTTGAGGATAAGTGTATATATAGTGCTATGGAGGCAGTTACTTGTTTGGTAACCTCCCCCACATTTGTGGAGATCAGAAGATAACTGCCATTGGAAGTTAAATATTAAATAAGAAGTTACAATGATACATCAAGATCTCACCACATGGTTCGATTCATCTATTCATGTAGACGGAACCTATATTGAGGGTCGTCCATGTCTGGATGACCTCATAAGGTCTGGATGACCTCACTAGGTTTGGACGAGGCTCTCTCAAGGATCCATGTTTGAGGGTGAGGAAGCGACATGATTACCATGGTATTCCACATCCTATGAACCAGTATTCCAGGACGAGTTCACATTCTGTGGACGACTATTCAAGGACGAGCTATACTTACGAAGTCTTACCCATCATATATATCTCCAAAAAAAACAAAAAACAAAAAAAAGGTGTTACAAAACAAACTGGATGAAATTTATAAATCACCTTAATTGCTATAACATTATATGGTTGATAATTAAATAGACATGGACGCCATTCATTTTTTTTATTCATACCAATGTGCTTATTAACTTAAGCAGTTAATGGAATTAAATGAAATTTAGGACCCTCTTTTAACTTTGAGAATTATAGGCTTTGGGATGGGTTTAATAATTTTTTAGTGTTATTCTCTATTTGGATACAACAAAAGTGCTGAGATAGAAAAGATGTTTGATCACTGTGAAAATACTGCAAATTTATTTCAATAATTGCAATAGGAAGAAATTAGTAAAACAATACATTCAAAAATTTCCCGTGCATCACACGGGTTAGCGACTAGTTATTATTATTATTATATGCAATATTGAGTTTTCATAATTAAAATTCATGGTGAGACTTGCCATTTTTTGTGAGAAGAGGTAATTGCTCTCAAAAGTATTAAACATTTGTTCAAGGTGTGAAGAGCATTTTATTAATTAGGTTTACTTAATTTAAAAAAACAGAGGTTTTGCTTGGCTCCTGAGAAATAAGGGAAAGTTTGGGGAAGATATTTGGGTGAGTCGTAGAGCAAGTACCCATAGGATGGAGGAGAAAACTGTTGTGGTGGTCCTGGTGGGAAATCGTATATTCTCACAAGAATGCTATTGTGTTGTCATCTTTTACAGTCTATTTGGATTGAAGGAGAGGGAGGAGGAGTAGAGGGGAATAGAGTAGAGTTGGCCCAAAATTAGCTTATTTTTAGCTAATTCTACTCTACTACCTTCACTCCCCATCCCCCCCCCCCCTAATCCAAACAGGCTAATATTGGACTTGGATAGAAGGATTACATTGACAGCAAATAGATACGTCGAAGACTAAAAATAAAATAAAAATATTGAAATTTTAAGGACCAAATCGACCAACTCAAACTTTGATTAGGCTATATATCATAGAATCTTATTTAGGCCCAAAACCGGGTAACGCATAAGCCTCTTATATTAGTGACTTTTATTTTTGGAACGTGCTTCAATTTGATGACCTTTTTTTCTTCCCCTTTTTCTTTTTTGTGCTGAATTTTTCAGCCATATTTCTTATTTGTATGAAGAATTAGTTTAAGAAGTTGGGAAAAATGCCAAGAGACCCTTGTACTTTGAAGTAGTGGCCATTGTACCTCAACTTTTAATTTAGCCAATTTTCTTCTTCTTTTTTTTTTTTTTTTTGGTAAACTGGAAATTGCATTAAAAACTAACAAGGATTACAAAGGCGGGGTAAACAATACCCCAAGAGCAGGGGCGGAGCCAGAGGGGGGGCACCTGCCCCCCCTGACTTCTCCTAAAATTGTCATGTATATGTAATCTTAATTCTTAAGTAGTTACTCACTGGCATAGAGAAAAAAAATAAAAAAAGACTCCCACTTCGTTGAAACTTGAAAATGATTCTGACACAGGAAAAGAAAGTAAAAAAAAGGTTTTCTCAAACATCAAACAGTATGACCTTTTCACCTATTTTACTGTTCATGTAAGTAGCTTTTGTCTTGTCTAAGTTTGACACCTGTTTCCCTTTTTTTCTTTTCTATTTTTTTTTTACCATTTTCACTGTTAATGATACTTTTTACAGTATTTTATTGTTGAGTGATGCTAGAGATATTACAAATTTTATTACTTATATCTTAAAAATTGGTATGTCACCAATAACAAAAAAAAAAAAAAAAAAAAAAAAAAATTCAAACATTTATTCATTATATATTGTTTAAGTAACATTAATCACATTTTTACCACATCAGTTTGTAAATTTTTTGTTGTAGATTTTGTAGTATGAATTGGTTTTTTTTTAAAAAAAATTTATTTTAATGATATAAAATATGTTTATTTTCTTATAACTGTTTATTTATTTTGTTATTATTATCTATTAATATTTTTTAGATCAATTTCACTTTAAATAATATCTTTTAATTTTACCCCAAGAGTCTACCATAAGTTGGTACATAATACATGTCGGGGGATGGGGGTGAATAACAAAATCAAAATGGGAACGGTGTCCTTTCGCCAAAAGGTCCGTGCAGTGGTTTCCCTCGCAGTGGATGTGCGTGATGTGAACTTCCTCAAAAAGTAGGAGGAGGGACCTGCAATCAATGATGATGGCACTAAAGGTGTGAGTGGTGTCATGCACAGAATTTTCAGTGGAAAAAATTTTCTACAACGCTAGCGTCAACTTCAACTAAAAGTTTATGGATATTAAGATTTCTAGCAAGAGTAAGCCCATCATGAAGGCCCCATAGTTTTGCCGCCATGGAGTGGGTGAGGCTAATCTTCCTGGTGCAACTACTAATCCAGTGTCCGTGGGGGTCTCAAATGATTCCGGCCGCGCAAGCATCACCAGGATTGTTTTGGACCGAGCCATCGGTATTAAGCTTGAAGAAGCCATGAGGTGGTGGGATCCAGCCAATGTGCATGGTGGTTTTTGTGATGATGTCATGCTTATCAAGGAGGACAACGTGGAGGTCGGTGGAAATGGCATTGATTTTTTTGAGGATGGTGTAACTGTCGAACTGGGAAGCCTCCATGATGGACTTGTTTTTAGCGGACCGGATCGACCAAGCAGCTACGGGGAAAAGGATGGGCTAGGGGATGCTACCTGGGGCTGTAAGTTGTTGATGGGGCGCAGTCATGCTTCGTACCCAGTCCAAGGTGGAGCTGTATTGGAAGCAAAAGGGGATGGGATTGGTGTCGAAAAGAGTAGTCCATAAGGGGGTAACTCGGGGGCAATCTTTGAGAATATGGAGCACGGTTTCTGGGCTCGTGAGGCAGAGGGGGCAATAATCGTCATGAAGAATGTGCCTAGAGAGGAGTCTATCATGGCAAGCCAGCCAAAGGAAGGTAATGATTCAAGGTAGCGTGGGGATCTTCTAGAGCCATTTCCACGGACGAGTTGCATGGGTGACAGCGGAGTTAAGGGAAATGGTGTATGCTGAGTTGGAGCTGAACATGCCATTTGCAAAGAAGTTCCATGCTAGAAGGTCGTCTTGATCTGTTGAGAGGGGCTTGGGAGTGGCAAGGATGGTGTCCACAACGTGTTGGGGTAAAACGAAAGGAAGGGTGTAGAGGGACCACTTCCCCAGGTGGTCCAATACCTCCCTAACCCTTAAGGTGTCACCATCCCTGTTTAGAGGTCCATGAATGAAACCTCTAAGAGGTCAGTAGCCCGCCCAGTTGTCATGCCAGAAGCTAATGGAATTACCATTACGGATCAGCCATCTTGCACCTTTATCACAAATGGCTTTGGCTCGACAAAGACTAGCCTAAGTGGGGGAAGCTCGTTTGGGGGGGAGTCATGTAAGAATATTTTTTCTTGAACATTAAAGCATGCAAGCTTTCCAGACGAGTCCGAATATCCCAAAGGCATTTGGCAAGAAGGGCTTTGTTCCTAAGGATGCTTGTTTTGATGCCTAGACCACCCACGGCTTTGGGAAGGGTGACAGAATTCCAACTCATGAAGTGGATCCTTCTCTTAGTCGTGGAGTCTCCCTATAATAAATTTTTGTTTATTTTGTCGATCTCTTTGCAAACTTTGGAGGGGAGTATGGTGCTGTGCATGATATGCGTGGGAATGGCAGTGGTGATACCCGTGATAAGGGTAAGGCGACCAGCAAGGGATAGGGCCGTAGTTTTATAATTGGCTAGTCTCAAGCGGAGCTTGTCAATAAGGAAATTAAAGGCCTGGTGTTTCGCTTACTTGTGAGGATGGGAACGCCAAGATATTTCCCAAAGTTGCTGCATGCTCTAATACCGAGCTCTCTTTCGGCAGCACTAATATTATCCGGTGAGGTATGAGGAGAGAAGTAAATCCTAGATTTTGAGAAATTGATTTTCTGCCCGGAAAGAGAGCAGAAGTTAATAAGGGTGCTTTTAATGGTCTGGCATTTCCGGTTGGTGGCCTTGGCAAAAAGAATGAGGTCGGCCGCAAAAAAGTGATGCGAGAAGGTTGGGTCTTCTATTGAAGTTCTAATCCCTGACCATGAGTGCGCATCAAATTCATTAAGGATGAGACGGGCAAGATATTTCATATAAAGGATGAAGATGTAAGGGTAGAGGGGGTCTCCTTGTCCAATACCTCTAGAAGGAAGGAAGTAGTTCAGTATTTCCCCGTTTACTAGGACTGAAAGGCTAGAGGTGGAAATGCAGGGCATAATAAGCTCGACCTAGTCCACAGGGAAGTTGAAGAAGCTTAGGATATGTTTTATGAAACCCCATTCAAGTCTATCAAAGGTCGATTTTGAGTGCCATGAGGCCTTGCTTGCTCTTTGAAATGGACATGTTGTGTATAAGCTCCTAAGCGATAATAATGTTGTCGCTGGCCTTTTGGCTAGGGATGAAGCTGGCTTGGAAGGTGTGGATGAGGTTGTCTAGGTGAGGTTTTAATCTCTGAACAAGGACTTTAGTGATCGTCTTGTAGATGGTGTTGCAAAGATCGATGGGGCGATATTGGTGAATGGTTTCAAGTTTGCCAACTTTGGAAATAAGGCAGATGAGGGTGGTGTTCAGGTTGGGTAGGATTTTTCTAGCCAAGAAAATGTCTTTTATGGGAGAAGTGATGGAATGACCAACAATGTTCTAAAACCTTTGGAAAAAGATGGGGTGAAAGCCATCCGGGCTAGGGGCTTTTTGCGGTTGAAAAGAAAAAATACCCTCTTAATTTCACAGCCAATGACCTCTCCTGAAATGGCTTGGAGGCTATGCGGAGGAATGGGTTGGAAGTTAGGAGGGGAGATGGTGGCGATAGGGACTAAGATAGCTTCCGAGGTGTAGAGCTTAGAGAAGTGGGCAAGGATAGAGGACTTAATCTCCGCTGGATTATAGGACCAGTTGCCCATTGTATCTTTTAAACACCAGATTTTGTTGCGGTGTCTGCGACAGATAGTAGAAAGACGGAAGTAGTTCATATTTCGGTCGCCTTGAAAAGTCCAGTTGGTTCTAGACTTAAGGGCCCAAAATTCTTCTTCAAGGCGAAGGACTTCACCCGAAAGCTTTCTTTCTAGACTAAGTAGGGAGTCATTGTGGTTGGACCAAAGAGCTTTTGAATGCCGCCTAGCCAAGATAAGAGTCTTTTCTTTTTATGAAAGATGTTGCCAAACGAGTTTCGGTTCCAAGACTTGACCCACTGAGTGAAATCCATAAGGGCAAGAAAAATATTGTTAAGGTGTGCATTCCATGATTCTCTAACGAGGTTTGGGAAAGAAGGATTGTTAAACCACATCATTCCAAGATGGAAGGGGCGAAGGCCAAAGTTGAAAGAAGTAGGGTGAGTGTCAATGAGGATAGGGTGATGGTTGGAGGAAGTCCGGTGAAGATGAAGAATGGTGGTTTCATCATAGAGTAGCTTCCATTTGGGGTTGGATAAAATGTGGTCGAGGTGTTTCATGACCAGACCAGAATTTCTTTTGTTTATCCAGGTAAAATAAGGACCATTGTATCTGAGATCGAAGAGGTTGCAAGAATTGACAAAATCATTAAAAATGGATAAACGTCAGTGGTTGGGAGGGGAACAACTAAGGCTTTCATGCTGGGCAAGGATCTCATTGAAGTCCCCAGCAAGAAGCCACGACGATGGGGGGTTGAGGGTGATGGAAGAGAGTTCATTCAAAAGAATAAGATGCTTATCTAAATCCAAGCTAGCATAAATGGTAGAAAAAAGCCAAGAAGAGAAGGGGTTAGCAGGACAAACCTAGACAAACACGTTGATGGCTTGCTCTGTCACCGAGAGGATATCGAGCATGACGTTATCCTCATTCCAAAGCACCTGGATGCCACCATGGAAACCTGAAGCATTAGAGCAGCACACACTGTTAAAACCAACCGAGGAGCTGACTTATTCTGCACGGTGTCTAGAAATACGAGTCTCCATGACAACTGCTATGTTTGGTCTATGATACGACAAAGGTTGATGAAGTTCCTTCAAAAGTTTTGGCTCCTCGCTCTTCTACAATTCCAAACGAAGATCTTCATTGGAAGGTTACTAGAGGGGTTGGTCATGTGGACATGACCAGATCTCCATTCCAGTGGCGCTGGTGTTAGAAAGCTTTGCAACTACAAGTTGAGAAATAGGTGATGAGTTATATTGAGTTAAGGGATGTTCATGTGGGTGTTGATTGAAAGCCTGAAGCACAAGACTTGGTGGCTGATGGTTATCACTGTAGTTGCCTCTTGTCTCTCCATGAAGGGGAAGAGAATGGGCAAGATCTCTAGGGATAGTATGGTAGTCGAAACTTCTTAGGCTACGATATCGTTCCTTACAAAATTTTGGTTAAGGTGGGCCAGAGAAGGGTGGGGAGAGAGGTGGGGTGATAGCTCGTGGGCCGGGGTTGCGGGGTGGAGAGATATTGTTGGAGAAACTAGGGCCAAGTTTTGGGAGAGTGGAATTATCACCCTGTAGACTGGGGTGTTTGGAGGTTGTGATGATATCTGAGTTCTTAAGGTTCGCTCTAGTTCCTTTTCGATCTGAGTCCAGAACTGATTCGGACATGTTTGGATCCATCTTAGGAGATGGTTCCCTATCAGTCTCAAGCAACCGTGGGAAAGGAGTGCCCGGTAGTTCTGGGTGCTTGTGTTGAAGAGGTTCAGAGGTTGAGGAGGAGACAGGTCCATCAGGAAAGGCAGCAGGAGCAAGAGATGAAGGAATAGGTTTTTGGGGGGAGGGGGGAAGGGGAGGGTGTTTGTTGAGGTTAACAGGAAGAGGGGGGGGGGGGGTGGGAGATTAGCATACTTTCCGTTAAGAAAGGAAAGCTTTCCATATCTGTGAAAGAATGGGACTCAGTATTGACCGAGCTGGCAGAAGCGTTCTTGGAGGAACCGTTAGTGCTCGAGGTTACAGAGCGTGGACCGTTGGGAGGGAAAGGAGCGGGATCCTTGTTGAAGGATGAGGCTGCGTGAGGTTGAAGGTGATTATGGAAAGATTTTTCAAATTTTGAAATAATGGGGATGGTAGATGCAGGTTTTGTTGTCTTTTCAATTTGGATAGTGTGGGCTGTAGTAGGTGCTGGTTGGGACTTTTGATGGAGGGGTCCCAGCATTGTCACTATCCACATGGGCGTGAAGATCAAGGTTGTGGGACATGTCTGCATGGTTTCTCGGTTCCTGTTCACGTACAGCAGGCATGTTGCGCGTGTTAAGACTTGCGGGGGGTGTGCATGGGGCCTGTGAGGTAGTTTGGGATTATAGGGGTTTGGCCGGCTATTGATCGAAGTGTGATGGTGTTCTCTGTTTGCGAGACTTACGGTTTTTGACAATCATCCATTCCCCGAAGGGATTGGTGGCAGTTTGGTTGTGGGTGGGGTCGGGGGTAGGAAAGGGATGAGGGTTGAGGATTTTGAGGGGGAAGAGGTCGAATGACCGATGGACAGCTGGAGACCTTGTGTCCCATGCATCCGCATTCAAAACAAATGGCCGAGACGCCTTCATATTGAACTGGTTGGAGCAAGGAGCCAATATGAACCTTAGAAGTGAGTGGAGAGTCCAAGTCTATCTAGATACATAAACGTGCATATCTACCTCTGACATTATCGATGGTACGAGCATTGATCTTCAATAGGGTACCTAGCTAGTTTCCTATCCTACGGAGGATAGCGGTGTCGTAAAGCTTGATGGGAAGTTTGGGCAGCTTGGCCTAGACAGCAGTGGTTGTGAATCGAGCTTTTGAAGGTTGGAAACCTGGAGTCCATTGTCAAATGGAGAGAAACTGTTGGCCGATGAACCAAGGGCCTTCGTTAATGACCTTCCAATAATCCTCCTAGAGCTTGGATCTTATGAGGAAATAATCCAGGCCAAGGTCAATACATTGGAGATCGCCTTGCGGTTTCCAGATTGCTCTAATCTTGAAGTCGAGATACTTGAAGCCTAGGGACTTTCCAAAAGGTTTAACGATTAATGTTGATCTCCAAGGGGCTCGAGTTTGCTATTTTTCTTCATTGGAGAGGAGGATGACTGGAAAGGTGTCGTCGGGGTCTTTATCTAGGTTAGAGCCCGCGTCCTCATCTTACAAGTGTAGGTTTTGGAGCATGTGGTTTTCCCAGTCGGGGGAGAGATGAGTGAGGGAGTCTCTATAGGATTTGATGGGGCATTGGGGGCAGAAGCTAGTATCCGTGGACTTACGCTTCTTGGTGCTTTGAACAAGATGATCTGCTTCTTCCGTTGTGCGAGCAGGTGAGGAATCCTCAGTCTCCATTCCGTGAAGTTAGCAATCTTTACTAAAAAAACGAACAACTATGATAACGTATACATTACATTAATTTAGCCAATTTACTCCTTGAACTTCACACTTTTGCCAAATTAAGGCATTTGTTAGTTTGCTGTTAAAAGTGACTCACATGCATACGCATGTGCAATTAAATTACCAAAAACAATCTTTTCTTAAAAAAAAAAATCCAAAAAAAAAAAAAAGCTGACATAGAAAGGCTACAACATCACTAGACTTCGTGGTCCCACTGCCATTTGTTTTCACCAGCGATCTCACCACCCGGGCAGAACCTGCTTACGGTTGCTACCAATTGGGCCATAACAAGAATGTTGGAAATATGTGCACAAATCAGGCTTATAGATTTTTTTTTTTTCCCAAGGAGGTTTATTATATGTGCATGTGCACATCTCGGGGTTGGCCATGGAAACACCATGATTCTAAATATATTTTATTTTATTTATTTTAATGGGGTGATTGTTTAGTATCAGTGGCAGTGCCACGTTGGACACAAGGTGTTCCTGGGAACACCTTGACTTGAAAAAAAAAAAAAATATATATATATATATATAATAATAATTAATTTTTTTTTATTTGTTTACCCTTTAAAAAAAATTAGGAACACCCTCGAATAAATTTTTTTTTTTTTCTACTTTCAAGCAAAAAAAAAAAAAAAAAAAAAAATTGTAGCAGAGCAAGCCTAAAAAAAAGCCCAACATCAATCATAAATGTAAAGCAAACCTAATCTAAAGAAAGAAACAACCGAACAGATGGTAAACAGGTAAAGAAAACCCATGGATTCTCAACCAAAAAAAAAAAAAAAAAAAAAAAAACCAAAACCCAATATACGCGTTCGGTGATTTATCAAATGGTAAAGTTGAAGCAAAAACTGAAATCTCAAATCACTAAATCAAAAACCTAACCTAAAGATAAAAAGGTCAACAGAGCAACGTTGCAACACAAGCCAACAGATGGGTCGAGCATTGCCGCATCAGAGATTGGTCAGCCAACACAACTCGAGCTCCAACCTAGAGCACATCGCATTGGGATTCGGGTATTAGAGATCACTTACTGGATCGGATTGGAGATTGCCAATTGGTCACGTTAGCGTCACTGTCGCTCGCTCGTTGCTCAGCTTGGCCTCGATTCCTTTGGCGCTACCCCTTAGCGACTCAGCCTCAAGCCTCCCTGCTCCCTCAACCTTACCCTCAAGGTATTTCATCTTTACTAGCTTCTCTCTCTTTTTCTCTTTGAATCTCTCTCAGTCTTTCTCTCTTTATCTGAAAAATGAAAATGAAGATGTGAAATGAAATGACTCAAATGAGAGTCTCTCTCTCTTTATTCTTTAAGACTTTAACTTTATCTGATTCTTTTGAACTGTGATTGGCTGATTTAGCTTTAACTTTATTAATATTTTGCCCCTTGTTTTTGACTTTTTGGCTTTATCCGTTGGTGTGGTGTTGGTGTTGGTGAGATACCATTAATTGTCTTTTAGTGTATTGTGATTTGTGATTGTGAATTTTTTTGATTGGCATCTAGCTCTTGTGATTAAGGGCCATGTATGATGAGGCTTGTCTGTTGAGTGGGGTGGGGGGTGGATGGGCACATGGGGCTGGTGGGATATTTGAATTGGGGGAAGTAAATGCACATGGGATGTGTGCTAGTGCAACTAATAAACAATAATTGAATTAACCAATAATTATTTAAGGGAAGCAACTAATAAATAATAATTAATAATTTAATTAACCAATATATTATAAAAGACAAACAAATTAAATTATGTTAGGCTAAATAACAATTAATAATTTTATAATTAATGAAATAACAATATAACAAATTATAGTTTATAAAAGACAAGCAAATTAATGAAACAACTAAACAACAATATTTAATAATTTTATTAATATTTCAAATAAACTTATAGTTTATTCTTTATTCTTTTGTTAAAATTATGAACAAATATTTGATAAGAAAACCACGTACCCAAGGAAAAGTTGATACGTCTAGCAAAGTTCTATCCATCTAATTTTCTTGAGACAGATATCTTGGCACTTGACTCTTAACTTCATAATTACATTTTTGATATGCGCAACAATGACTTGTTTTTAGAGCTTCAAGGAGTTGGTGAAATTGTTGAAAAGTTAGTGAACACAGGGAAGCATGAGACTTATCCATTAGTCTATTTGCTTGTGAAGTTAGATTTGACCATTCCTGTTGCTATTGCAACAGTAGAAAGAAGTTTTTCAGCAATGAAATATATAAAAAATGAACTGCGCAATCAAATAGGAAATCAGTGAATGAATGATTGCACGGTTGTGTATATTGAAAGAGATGTAGTTTGTAGCATTGATAATGAGACTATTATGCAACGATTTTAAAATATGAAAACTCGTAGAAGACAATTGTAAACTTTATGTATTTATGTATTTGTTATTGTTATCAATATATGAATTTCACTTTTTATTAGATTGTGTAATTTATACTTCTCTAGGAATATCCTGAGAAAAATTCATAGAGCCGCCACTGTTTAGTATGCTGGTAGTGTTCGTCATTAACTTTATCCTACATGATTTTGAGATGGCAAATGTGATTTGATTATAGCTCAAATAGCAGATCCATTCCTCTGTTTACTCCTCTTATTCTTTTTTATTTATTTATTTAATTAATTATTGATTGCCTACACAAATGACAAAACGAATGATACGCTTTGGGGATGAAGGATCCAAGTGTTATTGTTGTCGAAAACTGCAAGCGGTTCGGAAGCCAAGGATAGTGGTGGGACCATGAAGTCTGGTGATCTGTCTTCTAAGTATCTCTCTGTCAATGTTGAACCCAGTTTTCTCCCTCTCTTAATCGGTTTTGGTGATGCTGCGTGAGTGCCATTAGTCACTTTTAATGTCAAACTAACAAATGTCTAACAATTTGGAAGCGTGAAGCTCAGGGAGTATAATGGCCACTACCTCAAAGTTCAAGGGGTCTCTTGGCATTTTTCCCTAAGAAGTTTGAAGGTTTTAGACACCCTTCACGTTAGGAGAAGAAGATTCTTGACTAATTTTTATTAGAGCTTGTAAGGTGCAAATTGGATTTAGAAAATTAGAGCAGGAACTATATATATCTTCTAATATACTTCGAATTAAGAAATCTCATTATACTAGGAAAATATGACAATCGTGGAGGACCATGAATGAAGCTGGCAAGTCACTACCTCTGGCGTGATGTGGAAAAACGCTGAGGACAACAAACCTTTCTAAGGTTTAAGATGACCCAATCTAGATAACTCCAAATCAAAATTCAGGATATGGAACTTACAATTGGCTAATGTTGGAGACAAACAAGATGTGACATAATCAACTCTTCAACCACAAAAAAATTACACTTAGTGCTCACACAAAAGCAAAGAAATGTGACGATCTCAAAAGAATATGACACATGAGGAGGGCCAGAATAGTCTCCAATCTACAACTCCGTGTACGTGTAATAAAGATTATTAAGATTAGGGAAAATAAAATGATGTGAAATTAAAGTAACCCTTTAGCCACGCATTCCTTAATTATCGTTATTAGGCCATCAATCACCTATAATAAGCATGCATTACTCACTCTGCATAGTGGAGCAAAATATAAACAATGCTAACTAAAAACTCTATACAACTTCAAAATGGCATTCAAGTCACCAATTTCAGTAGCTTTGCTCTGCTTAGTAATGCTAGCATTGGCAATGGGTTCCAATGCTGGTGGAATAGCTATGTATTGGGGTCAAAATGGGAATGAAGGCACTTTGGCAGAGACTTGTGCCACAGGAAACTATGAATTTGTGAATATAGCTTTTCTACCCACCTTTGGAAATGGTCAGACTCCTATGATTAACCTTGCTGGCCATTGTGATCCATACAGCAATGGCTGCACTAGCTTAAGCTCTGACATAAAATCATGTCAAGCCAAAGGCATTAAGGTTATTCTTTCAATTGGAGGAGGGGCAGGGAGTTACTCCCTTACCTCTTCTGAGGATGCTAGACAAGTTGCTACTTATCTTTGGAATAACTTCTTGTGGGGACAATCCTCCTCTCGCCCACTTGGTGATGCTGTTCTGGATGGAATTGACTTTGATATTGAAGGAGGCTCCAACAAACATTGGGATGACTTGGCAAGATACCTATCTGGATACAGTAATATGAATAAGAAGGTGTACTTAACTGCGGCTCCGCAGTGTCCTTTTCCAGATGCTTGGGTTGGAGGTGCCCTTGAGACAGGTTTGTTTGACTATATCTGGGTCCAATTCTACAATAACCCTCCTTGCCAGTACACTCCTGGTAGTATTAGCAATCTCGAAGAAGCATGGAAGCAGTGCACTTCAGATATCCCTGCTACCAAGATTTTCTTAGGGCTACCTGCTGCTCCTGCAGCAGATGGAAGTGGCTTCATTCCTGTAGTTGATCTCACTTCTCAATTGCTTCCAGCGATTAAAAATTCTCACAAGTATGGAGGTGTTATGCTATGGTTCAAGTATTACGACGATCAATCTGGATACAGTTCTGCCATCAAGAGCCATGTCTAAATATCAAGATCACTATTTGAGATTCCTATTTAAGTAACTTCCAAGATGGAGGGTTTATGTCTCTTCCATTAGTGTTCTGTATGGATGTATGATTTATAAATATTATGTATAAAAAACTTGGGAGAATTGTGTGTTTTTGGTACATGTACCCTCCTTCCCTTTGGTTTTTCTTGCAGTCTTGATGACATGCTTCATTAACACCCTTCATTTTCCAAAACTTTATTTACTATGACTACCAAGTTATCATAATTATAGTTTTATACTCGAATGATCAAATACAGTTTACATAATGCTCCATATAAAAAATTTAAATTATTTCATATGAATGTAAATTGAAAAAATAACATTTAACTGATGGATTAAAAAAAAAAAAAAAAATTCAAAATCATATATTTGAGAAGTTCAGTTGCATATTCAACACAATCCCTCTGCAGGCTGATATTTTTTTTGCTGATGAAACAAGGTTTTTTTTTTTAGTAGTTGACAACATAAGACTAATAAAAGAACAGTTTATCATGATATGTTATCAAATTGATGTTCCTATTATCAAATTAATTTTTAAGATAAGACGGAGCAAACAAGAGATGGCAATAAGAGAGTCAAAATGGCATCTGTTGATGTACATAAAATAATAACTTACAATATTTAATTAATATTAATGCTACAAATCCTAAATTTGTACTAGGAAAGGAAAGGTTTTTTTTAAACAATTATTATATCGTGAAGGAACAAAGCCTCTGTGGCATACACTTTCTCATATATATACATACATACATACATACATATATATATATATATATATATAAAAGCTGTTCATTGTGATTTAGATAATGAATTTTGCACAAACATGAGTTTTTATACAATCTCACACTATTAATAAAGGATGCGGGTGATTATACTATCAAGAGAGGGGTGGAAACTAATGTTGTCATACATTCTAAGGAGATAACAAAACAAGTCTCAGCTCACCTTTGGAAAAAAATTGGGAGGAGGAAGCTTCCCTTAATACATGGAGGTGATTGTACAAACGGGAGGAAGTGAAGCCATTGCTGTCATACATCCTGATATGAAACAAGTCTCAACTTAACTTTGGAATAATTTAGGGAAAGAATTGAGAGGAGGAATCTTCCCTTAATGTATGGACTTCATGAACACAACAAGCTATGTAAGAAATTATTTTTATTTGAAATAATAATAATAACAATAGTTTTTTTTTTTTTTTTAATAAACAGTAATACTTATTAGAATACATAAGAAAATAGTAATATTAGAGTTTTAAACTGGATTTATAATACATTATATAATGATAGTACAACTACAAAAGGCCTAACCTATGTAGTTGTAGACTAGGGTTATAAACAGCGAACACTAGACACACATAACCAATGTGGAATAAACATCCTTTTTTTTTTTTTAGTAAACAGTAATACTTATTAGAATACACACAAAAATAGTAATATTAGATCTATCTAGAATGCCAAGTGTATAGTTGGAAGATATTTTTGAATGGCTTAAGAGAAAGATGTATCATAAAATGGACTTCAAAATCAAAATTTCCTTAGGGTGTATAGTGTACTGCAATAAAAAGGTTTTTCACTGAATTTGAACTGAAATTAACAGATAATGATTTTTTGGGAATTTCTTAAGTAATACATCCAGATTCTGCATGAGGGAGAAGTCGTGGTTAGTTAAAAGTCGTTATTCTTACATAACTTGTTATGTTCATAAAGATTATGGTCCATGCGTTAAGGGAAGCTTCCTCCTCCCAATTTTTTCCCTAAGACTATAAGGGAAGCTTCCTCCTCCTACTTTTTTCCCTAAGTTTTTCCAAAGTTGACTTGATACTTATTTTATATATCTCTTCCAGAAGTATATTAGCAATATCTTCACCTCCTCCCCTGTTTGTACGTAAAGGGAAGCCTCCTCCTCCCAATTCTTTCCCTAAGTTTATTCCAAATGCAAGTTGAGAATTGTTTTGTATCTTCTTAGTATGTATGACAACATTGGCTTCCACATTCTTCTGATCATACTATTAGCGGAACAACTTACCTAACGTATGGAAGTTACTATACAAACAGGGGAGAATGTGAAGGCAATGCTGTCACAAGTCTCAACTAACTTAGGGAAATACTTCGGAAGAGGAAGCTTCCCTTAACATATGGAGGTAAACAGGATTGGAGGTGAAGCCAATGCTATCATACATCCGATGGAGATATAATAAGGAAAGAATTGGGGGAGGAAAAGGAAATACTTGATAGGAGATATCAATCTTAATATACAATTTAATGGAAAGATCACAAGAAATACTGTTAAAAGAGGATACCAACTAACCTAACCATCGATATTTATATGATTTCCTATAAAGAATCTACACATCTGGTAGACAGAGGTATATACTACAAAAGTAATATTTATTTCTATTAAATTCCAACAAAATGAAGAAATTAATATCAAGCATTGTTTAACACCCTGTGCCGAAGGAAATAAAATCAAACAATATTACAAAAAACAAAAATCTGAATCTTAAATTCAACCATAGTATGTGAGATATAATATAAAATTTGGAAATAACAATTATCCTAATGGCCTCAAAAGTCAAACCATGAAATTTTATGGAAATAGCAAGATAAAATATTACAAAGAAAAAGGAAAAAGGAAAAAGATGTTAGTAGCCTCAGCCATGAGTATTAACAGCCTCCCACACCAAGTTCTTAGGGACAGGGCTGGTCAAGTCACGAGCCTCCTGCGCCGCTGACTTTAGGGTCCTGATGGTGGATGCATTGGCCGCCCAGAAGGACAAACTTCTATAAGGCAAGTTGTGCTTCTTGCATAAATCCCTCACAACAGGAGAAATGTTCCTTAATTGGCACCGCGGTAATCGGGGGAACAAATGGTGCTCAAGCTGGAATTGCAATCCACCAAAGAACCAATCCATCCAGGAGGAGCAAGATATATCAATAGTCCCATATGCCTGCTTCTCAAACCAATCATTCCCATTTGGTAGTCCAACATAAACATTGGCAGAGAAATGATTCAAACAGAACTGAATGTGTTGGAGGGCTGTAACAGCAAAACTTGCCAACACGAACATCACCCTCTCTGGCCAATTGGGTAGACATGAAACAAGGAGAGGAAACCAAGTCCAGAATACAAGAAGCCCCAAAAGGTTCGTAACTCTATGAGGGACCTTCCTCGTAGAGAACAATAACAAGAATGTCTGAATAAACAAGTTGACCCTTCCAACGATCATAACTGGATAAAATGTGAAATGCTGGTAACTGACTAGGAACCTAGCCACAGGATCAAACGTCAACTCCCTCCCATAAAAGCAAGATGTGATAGAATTAAACAATTTTGATGACACGGCAAAGACTGGAATGTGTTGTAGATCAGGATCATTATCAAGGCTATTGCAAGCAATGTGGTGGGCATTATGAGTCCATTTCCACCAAGCAATGCTGATCCCAGTTAAGCAATTCCCAGAAATGAGTTGCACAACTCTGTTGTATTTGGGACTTGACATTACTTGGTAATGCCCAGAATCATGACCAATATAAGCACTTTGAATCCAAAGCATACCCAACAACATACCACAAACCAAGTGAACCAAAACACTCTCACTCTTCAAAACACCATAAACAACAATGGAAAGCATTAAAGCAATACATGTTAAAAAGTACAAAGTTCCATGTCCTTTATTTTCAAACAAACCCATTTTGGCGATTTCAAAATACAGCTTTCTGTAGTCGTTGGACACCTCTGAAACCTTGAAATCTTCAAGGTAATACCCAGTAAAGAGCTTGTCAAGATATTGCCAAGCAGTACCAGGATGGTACGCTAAGAAAGCATCAGTAACATCTTGCCCAGCCAAATTGAGAAGAGGAGTGTCTCCACCAGGGTGCTCCTTAACCCAATTAGACACATTGTAAACTTTCCCCTGGATAGAGATCCACAGGTCCCCTGCCTTGTTGTGCTCTCTAAGTTCAGCAACAGTAATGAACTTTTTCTCAGACCCCATTTTTGATAAATAGAGAGAAAAAAAAAAGATTCAAAATGCAAATCCAAACAATGGTAACAACAACAACAACAACAACAAAAGAGAAGAGAAGAAACAAGTGTATAAGCAGAGAGATCTAAAAAACAAAAAAAAAAAAAGACAAAACAAAATCAAATCTAAAAATCACCTCCCTTTTGTGAAGATGGGGTTGTCTTTTTTAGATGACAAAAACCAATACAAACCAACCCCACTCACAAGGGATATTGCAGATTTGATTTAGTTTTCAAGCCTCTTCCAATTTTTGCTCGCACTGTGTCTCTCCTTTTTTTTCTTTTTCTTTTTTCTTTTTGAGAAAATCTCTTCCGGGTATTCTAAATATATATAAAATAAAAGGGTCTTAATATAGGACTAAAATGAGCGTACGAAGAAAAAGAGGTTAAAAACTTTTAAAAAGAGATATTTATTGTTAGGTTATTCACTGGAAAGCGGGCGAGTAAAGCGCGTTGGTTTTATATAAAAAACGCTTGGAGGAGAATATTAGGTACAGCGAGAGGTCGTAAATGTTTACGTTTGGAATTGGTAAATTACGAAACTGACCTTTGCTTTATCGTATAGCTTTCGTGTTAAATGACGATTTTGTCCACTCATGAGGCGTGGGATCCAGATGGACGGTTTAGATTACAGTGCAATTGTGGGGACAGGTAAATGTGACAGACATTTTTTCTTGGTGAAGGCTTTTTTCTTTCTTTTTTGGAAAGAGCGTCGTTAAGCCAGCCGCACATGGCATGGCAATGGCATACACCACACACATCTGCTCGGACATCGAATTTTGCCAAACAATACTCCTCTTTTTTCTTTTTTCTTTTCTTTTCTACTATTTATTTGTTCGGATGTAGTAAAGGGTGGTATCATGATAAGGACTAATCAATTTTTGCTACTAATAATGAATTGCTACAGCTGGACATAAAAAGTTTTAAGAAAATAAAAAAAAGTACGAATAAAGTAGCAAATACCCTTGCCTTTGTTTACCAAAAAAAAATACCCTTGCCTTTGCCCATTCTCTCTTATTTTTCTATTATGGTATGATATCGACAAAGTAAGAATATCAAAATTTAGCTACAAAATTGATTGTAGTCTAAAACTATAATCTTACTCAATATCTTTTTATTGAATATGAATTTTGACAAATCCACTATTAGATTGTATTATAATTTTTTTTTTTTTATTCATACTTACAAAATTTCTAGAAAATTAAAGATTAATAGTTATATTATCTCTAAATTATTTAAATTGAAAGTTTTTATAGTTTAAAATTATACAAAAAAAAAATATAATCTTTAGATCATATAGTAAATAATACTCCCTTCATCCCACTTTTTTTGTCATCTATTCCATTTTAAGATGTCTCAAAATATTGTCCTGTTTATAAAAATAAAATTCATTAATTTATTAATGTTCCTATTATACTCCTATTAATTTACTAATTCAATTTTTTGATAAATTTTTTTAAGGGTAGTTTTAGAAACTTATACATTTTTAAAAAGTAGACAAGACAATATATGATGTTCTTTTAAAAAGTTTGACTTTTCAAATAGGACAAAAATCTGATTTGCACAAAATTTGACATATGTATTAAGAGCGTAAAAATATGCAATTTAATGGTTAGATTTTCGAAATATGTTGTAATGTTAGTGATATTGAGTAATGTTGTAACCTTAGACTACAACCAATTTTATAACTAAATTTTGTCTTGTTAAGAAACAACTTTATGTCAAATATTTACCAGCATTTACCTACATTTGCTGCCTCTTTGTCATTTTAATTGTTATAAATATTTACCCAAGTTCAAAATAATAATAAAAAATTGTAAATATTTTCAACCTTTGATTAAAAAAAAGTAGTAAAAGAAAGAGTGAAAGTTATTTTTACATTTGTATTCACAATCTGGTTGTCAATTTATATATGATATTAAATTATTTTTATTTACCTGTTTATATAAAAAATAAAATTAATTAAATAATAGTAGCAGTTAGCTAGTTACTTATGCCATTTAGTAAATAAATTGGCGAAAAGCTTGCACTTGTAAATGTTAGTTATTTCCTACACAAGTAGTAGTTACTTCCTACCCGTAAACCACCCCCTCCTTGATTGGTGGGTAGTTATGGGTTGAAAATATTCACCCCCCTATTGGTTATTAGTGAAATATGGAATTATACAAGCAAACTCTCTCCAACAACAATGTAATCCTCTATCAAGAATGAATGCTCCCGATCAACGAAAGAATAACTTCATGCGTTCCACCTCTTAGTAGACTTGTAACTTGAATTTTAGGAGTAGGAGTAGACTTGTAACTTTTAGTACTAAGGAGTAATTGTAACTTGATTTAGTAGTGGTGTGTCTTGATTTTAGAGTAGACATGTTGTCATGCTTGTCTTTTGCATTGACATCCTTTATCCTTAGTAGTGGTGTATCTCTGTTCATGGCCTTGCTGTTACTAGGGTAACAAGGAAGGCACCAAAATCTCCTCCATGATTGATTTGAACATGTGATATGGATTTTACTTTTAGTTTAGATGGAAGAATACAAACCTGAATGAGACTACTGCTTAGAGGATTGTAGCAACATCATCCGCATTACCATGCAGCTCTTGATTGATTTTCTTAGCTAGCTAGTACATCGCATGATAGAGTTGCTCCATTTGGCCTCTCAAATCGTATATGAGCTCCATTTCTTGCAAGACATGCAACACTATTTCATTGGCAGAAACTCAAGGACTTTACATTGCAATAAGGTATAAAGTATAGTACACTTTTATGCTCAAGTGGTCAAAATATTGAGTGCTTTAAGTGGAGTACACTTTTTTTGTTTCCCAATAAATTCAATATCAATTTCAAATTGTCAAAAGGCTCTATAATGGATAATAGTGGTGCTACCAAATTTAGTCTTGTTACTGTTATCATAAAAATAAGTTTGATTATTTCTAAGTATGCATGGTTCCAGTTGCTATTTATTTTGCTAATTGCTCTATGTAGGTGTTGTAGCTTTTAGCTGTTGGTGTTTTGTTGTTTGTATAGTTTGCTTATATCTTACATGTTTGATTAAAGGAATTGTATACCTAGTTTTAGTTTTCTAAATTAAGAAGCTTGTCATAGTGAATATTTGATTTTTGGTTTCAAGTTCCCTGCTAAAAACTTGGTCATTACTAGCACAAGTATGCTATGCTTCTAATATGTTTCTAACAGGGCTGGGTGATTAGAGATGCTGGTCAGATTTATAATTTCCTATATATCCTATATAATTGGATACTAATACATTTCTTTTTTCTAAGAACTTTCACATATAATTGGAAATTATTATGTCTCTTTCTCTTTACAACTTTCATATAAAATATGCTTTTTGGTGTGATTTCATGTATTTTCTTTCATCACCTTTTTATTATTTATAGATTCTTATTGTTTGTATTTAAAAAATAATTAAAGTAAAAAATGACCATTGATGGAAGAAATATCTCCATTCAACGAAAATGTAGTTGAGAGGAGATGGAAGTATATGAGGAAGAGGCAATGTGATTTTTGCCTTTGCTAGGGGAGTATTTTGTTATGCTTGTGGGAATATGCTCTCGAATGAAGTACATTATGAGAGAGCCATTAAGAAGTGAAATTGAAAAGGGCATTTATCAGAGAAGACTTTGGATGAGATCTCTAGCTTAGGAATCTAAATGCATGTCAGAATTACGTATAAACACACATGAGTTTAAAACAAGTTATGTAACATTTTGTGTGATGAGGGTGGATTGGTTGTTTGTCACAAGAAATGTTATAGTTGGGGAAGTTGTAGCATTGTTTTTACATATTCTTGCTCACAACCTCAAGAATAGAACAATTAAAGCTATTTTGCTCATTCGGGGGAAACTATTAAGTAGACAATTTCATTTTGTGTTGAAAGCTGTACATAAAGTAGGCAAGAAGTATATCAAAAAAGATCATGCAGCTCTTCACGAAGGAGATTATAGATGGAAGTGGTTCAAGAGAGCACTTGGACCCCTTGAGGGTACACATGTCCCATTAACTTTTCCCATAGAAGATCAAGGTAGATATCGTAATAGGAAAGGTGGACTCAGTACAAATATTTTAGGAGGGATTACCTGGTTGGGAGGGATTCACATTGGATTCTCGAGTGTTGCGTGATGCTTTGAGTCGGCGTCATTGCCTAGAAATACCATCAAGTAGGTATTATCTTGTGGATTTTGGGTACACAAATTGTCCAGGGTTTTTAGCTCCTTATAGAGGAACTCGATATCATCTAAATTTGTGGAGAGGAAATACACCAACAGATTATAAAGAGCTAATTAATCTTCGACACTCATCTGCTAGAAATACAATTGAACTGGCTTTTGGGTTATTGAAGAAAAGGTGGGCAATATTATGTACAACTAGTTTTTATAAAGTGAAGACTCAAATTAGGATTATTAATATGTGTTGCATTCTTCATAACTTTATACGGGATGAAATGAATGAGGATAAGTTGTTGAGAGTTGTGGATCTTAAGTTAGAAGATGTTTCACTAAATGAAAATGAGATATTAGAATAAAACATCACATTTGTTAGTCACTAATTACTAATGAGTGGGTGGCCTTTCGAGATGCTTTGGCAAAGGAAATGTTTAAGGAATATCAATCTCGACATCATCGTGTTATTTGAAAAACATTTTAGTTGTCAATAGTTGGCAAGACATTTATTACTATATGTTTAGTTGGCTATGACTAAAGATACATCTTGTCAATTGGATTATCAATATTACCTTATGTATTGATTAAAGGTGTAAATGCACTTTTAGTCCCTACATTTTGGTTTTTTTTCATTTTAGTCCCTACATTTTAATTTTACCACTTTTGGTCCCTAAATCAATTAACGCGTTCTATTTGGTCATTTCCGTTAGCCCACTAACGGAAATTGCTTAGGTGACAAACTGAGTACATTGCTGGCACATTAAATGCTGACTTGGCCAATTAAAAAATAATAAAAAAATTTAATTAGCATTTAAAAAAATGCATGTTAGCTTCTAAATATAAAAAAAAATTAAAAATCAATTTTAACAAAATTAAAAACAATAAAATACATCAATTTAGGTCTAATTCATTTTGAACAAGAACACAATCACAGATTTAAACATCAACACAAGAACATAAAGTACAAACCCAGAGCCAAACACAAAAAACACAAACTCAAATTTAAACATTAACACAAGATCACAAACACAAAAAACACAATAACAAACATAAACCATTTACTCTCAAACTTCCTCTGTTTACTCTCAATAGTCAATGCTGCCATCAAATCAACACAATTACACAGCCCACCCAAACCCAGACTACACCTTTGCCATTTCCTTCCTCAAATCCCAAGCTCACTCCCTCAACCTCCAAACACAGACTCTCCATTTCACTCCAAAGAAAAACAAACCCATTCTCCTCCTCTCCTGGCTTGGCTCCAAGTTCCAACCCTTCCCTCCCTTCTCTCCTTTTCAACTCTCATGTCATCTTCGTCCCTGCCAAGCCATCCAAATGGTCCCACCTTCTTTTCTCTACCATCCGATCTTCTAATGGTCACATCTACGCCAGTGGAGCTCAAGAAGACAAGTCCATCACCACCCGATCCCTCTCTCCTATTTGATTCAAATTCAGATCATACAAGTACCAGATCCAAATCTCATGCCTCAAAAACCCACCTTGACTTTGACTTCGACTTCATGGTTGTCATCGCCACCACTACTATCGCCGAGAATCATTTCTTGGTGCTGGTAGTGAGGGTGGGCGTGAGTGTGAGGGTGAGGTTGAGGAGCGTGGTGAAGTGGCAAGACGCTGACGCTGGCACCATCATGTGGGTTTCTAGGTAGATCTGAAACCCCTCTCCCTCCTCACTTTCTCATCTCACTCTCTCTTTATCTGGATTGAGTCTGCTGTATTTCTTTTGGATTTTTGATAAATTTGAAAAGGGATAATATGGGTTTGTGAAAGGAAATTTTTTAGATCTGGGTGGCGGTGGTTAGCTAGGCTCACAAGTGGTGGGTAGATTTGGATTTTTTGGCCATTGGTGGGGTTTGAAGGTGGTGGATCGGTGGTGGATTTTCTTGGTCTATTGTTTTGTTTGGTTGAGTTTTGATGTTTGGTGTTTGGTTGGTTGGGTTCGGTAGAGATGTTTTAATGTTTTGGTATTTTTGTGATTGTTGGGTTTTGGTATCATTTGAAGATTGCTATGTGTTTTACATGTTTGGTTGCTAAGAAAATGCAAGAAGAGAAACAAAAATATTGATTTTTATAATTTCCTGGGCAACGAGTTATTTAAGGAAGAGCATGAACCATTTTGGGGAAGTGAGGAAGAACATGAACAGTTATGGGAAGAACACAAAGAACATAACAAATGCATGATCTTCCAACAAAATAATAAAAAGAAAAAATAATGATGAAAAGAAAAAATAATGAAAAGAATGGGAGGCGGAGAAACTGAGAAATATCTAGGAAGAAGAAGAAAATAAAGAAGAGATCTGGGTTACACACTGCCATTTCTTTTGTTAAGTACTTTTTGATATTTGACTATTTGGCTATCGAGAAAACAATAAGAGAAACTTTTAGATCTGGGTTGGTGTTTTTGGTGTTCTTATTCAAGAAACTTTTAGATCTTAATTCATGTGAATTTTGGTTTTTTAATTCTGTTTTTATTTTTTTTTATTTAGTTAAAATTAATAAATTAATTTTTTAAATTTATATGCTGATGTGTCATGGGTGATGTGGATTTTTAATTGTAGGGACACGATTATTTAACGGCCCAAGAATGACGTTGGGCTCGTACATAAAAGATCCCTCACAATATGATTTGTAGAGAATGGGCTTAAAAGGCTTGCCTTTGATCGCAGGGCAACGGTCCGGTCCTGATTTTAGGGGGGCTCATGTAGAAAGGGATTCGGCCTGAACATCCAAGCCCTACAACGTCGTAGCCTGAAGGGTTGGACTCCTCGGACTTAGTCCGAGGAGCATCAAGTTCTTCCCATTCTTCTCCTCCTTCTTCCCCCCTTCTCCTCTTGGCTTTCGTTTCCTTTTATACTCGTATTCCTCCCTCTCTTTAGGGTCCACGTGTAAGCTTTACCTTCTGGGAAGAGGACTTGTCCTATCAGCCCATACCTCAAGTGGTTGGGAGTAGACGTAAAGGTTAAATAGCATGGTCAAGAATAGGGGCCTGTCAGGCACAGAGTTCTCTACTACAGTATTGACTGTCTTTTCACTTATCTTATCCTTGCATTAAACTCATCCTTGACAATAGGTCTCCTCAGATCAGGCCCTGGGCCTTGATATAGAGCGGGCTTGGGCCATGAATTTTCTGGCCCCACATTAATAATATTTAAGTCCTCCGTCAGCCACCTCAGATATTTATGTCTGTTAACTGACGGAAAGGACCAAAACGAAACACATTAATTGATTTAGGGACTAAAAGTGGCAAAATTAAAATGTAGGGACTAAAATGGAAAAAATCTAAAATGTAGGGACTAAAAGTGCATTTACGCATTGATTAAAAATGTCACTAAAATTAAAATGTAGAAAGATTAAGAAAATGATAAAGTTTAACTACAAAATTGGTTACAACCTAAGGTTACAGTCTTACTCAATATCTTTTTATTAGAGATGAATTTTGACAATTTTACCATTGGATTACATTTTCTTCTTATATCCTTCATGTTTGCAATATTTCTAGAAAATTAAACATCAATAACTATGTCATCTATAAATTGTTTAAATTGCAAGTTTTTGTATTTTAAAATTATGCATAAAATATAAGTTTATAGATCATATAATAAATAATATCCGATTAGCATAAAATTTGATATGTGTATTAAGAGCGTAAAGAACATGCAATTCAATGATTAAATTTTCAAAATATGTGTAAATGCTAATTTTTTTAAAGGAAGTTGTAACCTTAGACTACAACTAATTTTGTAATTAAACTTTGTCCTTAAGAAAAATAATAATTAAAAAAAAATATATTTTATTGATCTTAAACCCATATCCAAATTTAGGTATCCGAACAATGGAATTTCAAATGATGAATTTCAAATCCTTCATTATTTAAGAAGACCCAAACAAGGAATTTTAAAATTAAGGGATTTCAAATAAAGACATTTTAAATCAATGGATTTCAAATCCCAATCCAAATCCAAATGTTGCCATCCAAACACAACCTTTAAGTTTTGTAGTCTAAAATTATACATAAAAAATAAGTTTGTGGATTGAATAATAAATTGCATCTGATTGGCATGAAATTTGACATATGTGGTAAGAACATAAAAAATATGCAATTCAATTGCTAGATTTTCAAAATATGTAGCCATGTTAATTTTTTTTTTTTAATTGAAGTTATAGCCATCGGCTACAACCTAGGGTTTTTTTTTTTTTTTTTAATTTTTTATTAGAGAAAAGTAGTCAGAAATTTTGTCCAAAGAAACTTTCCACATTTTTGGAGTCAATTATTTATTTTGTAAGAATTAATTATATGTAAATCTGGTTGCAATTTGGTAAAATATACATACATATATATATATATATATATATATATATATATATTTGGATTGTCTAGAATTTCATATCTTTCTAAGTAACCATTTAGTATATGGTTGCACCTGAATCCAAATATTTCAAAAATTTTTCTTAATACTAGTAAAAAAAATAAAAGTCTAATACTTTCCAAATCATAATTCCAATATTATAAGTGAACAATTAAAGCTCTCTTGGGCTAAATATACTACTTCCAACATTTTTAATTTATTTATTAGAGAAGTGGTATCTCAGTTCTGTCAAACTATTGTCCAAAAACTAATGAACGATAATGTGATGGATGAAATATGAAATTTCTAGGTTTAGGACATGTCCTAGTCTGTCACCAAAGGGACATTCCTTGGCCCTTGTGAAGAATTATAATACCAATTTGTGATAATGTGAATATGTTGAGATTAAAGTATTGTCTATTTTGGTGTAAAACTTTTTTTTTTCAAAAACACTTTCTGTGTTTTCTACTATTTATGATTTGAGATGGAGATTAAACCCATTCATAAAACAGTCTGCCATAGTGCCTAAGCCCACAAAGACCAATGATAGTCGCATACTTTCTTTGTTGTATACTCTTCCTCATGTTCATGAAATTCTCTCTTCGAATCGAAGTCTTTTGGCTAAATATGGTTAAATTTGAGTTTATTTGTAATATGTGCACTATTCAAAGTTATTTAGCTGCGTGAGGATTGAGACGAATTTTGTCAATGGTGTTGTCGAAATTTATGAGAAAAAGTAGGAGAGAGGAGAGAGAAATGATGTGACAAGGGGAGGGGAGAGAAAGAGCAATTTCAGCAATGGTATTGCCAAAATTGTTGAGGCTCAAATTTTATTCCCTTGATTGATTGCCCAACTGACTAATTGCAAAGCTGCCCATCAGTTCACTGAAAAGAGTAGAGAGAAAAATTTGTATTGTGTAAATACTATTGCCAAAATAGCAGAGAGGGGAGTGAAAAAAAAAATTGTATTTTGGCAATCCCATTGCCAAAATAGGAGAGAGTAGAAAAAAAAATAGTGTGTAATATGGTATTACCGAAATTGGTGAGACTAGGGGAGAGAAAAAAAAAATTTTCGAACTATAGCAATACAAGTGCTGAAGTAGGAGAGATGAGAGAGAGTAAAATTTTTGTATTTTGGCAATCTCATTGCTGAAATAGGAAAGAGAAGCCCATTGCCAAAATAGGAGAGAGTAGAACAAAAAATGGTGTGTAATGTAGTATTACCAAAATTGGTGAGAGTAGGGGAGAGAAAATTTTGGATTATAGCAATACAAGTGTTGAAGTAGGAGAGATGGGAGAGAATAAATTTTTTGTATTTTGGCAATCCCTTTGCTGAAATAGGAAAGAGAAGCCCATTTCCAAAATAGGAGAGAAGAAAAAAAAATAGAGAAATGATATGTCTACAACATTTTTACAACAAATCCTAAGTGGCAGGTTGTTACTGGTTGTTATTGTTGGGGCAAAAAAGTAATTTTAGTGTTAGTTTCAAATTTGAACCAATAACAACTAACTACCTGTGATTTGTTGTAAAAATATTATAAAAATGTTGTAGACGTAGCATCTCTCAAAAAAATATTGTTTGTAATGTTGTATTTAAAAGGTAGTGCATTAAATGTTAATTTTTACATTTCGTATATGGGTGAAAGTATCTTGATGTGAGAAAATTGGTAATGTGACTAAATACTATCGGAGAATGGAGTTTTCCTCCGTGAACTTACTAAATTTATTCTTTTGGAAAAATCAATTGATAAATTCTCATACTTAACAAAGTTTTCCTCTCCCTTTTTTGTAAGGTTTATAATTGGTCACTTTCGTCACTTGGGTAATTTTAAAAATCAATACATACATTCTCATACCCCATTAATTTTATTATTTGAATTTTAAATTCCAGAGGGTAATTTTAAAATGGGCAACTTTTTATTTAAAAGGTAGTGTATTAAATGTTATTTTTTACATTTCGTATACGGATGAAAGTATCTTGATGTGAGAAAATTGGTAATGTGACTAAATATTATTGGAGAATGGAGTTTTCCACCGTGAACTTACTAAATTTATTCTTTTGGAAAAATCAATTGATAAATTCTCATACTTAACAAAGTTTCCCTTTCCCTTATTTGTAAGGTTTATAATTGGTCACTTTCATCACTTGGGAAATTTTAAAGATCAATACATACATTCTCATACCCCATTAATTTTGTTATTTGAATTTTAAATTCCAGATGGTAATTTTAAAATGGGTAACTTTTTATTTAAAAGGCAACGTATTAAATGTTATTTTCAATAAGAAGTTATGAATGTACACTTTTGGCCCCTTAAAGTTTATGATTATTTTTATTTTAGTTCTCTATATTTCAAAATTGTGATTTGGATTCTTTATATTTGATTTTGTTTTTATATTCACCTTTTACATTTTAAAATTTTCATCATTATGAAAGGCTTACTAATTACTAGTTACTAGTGTCAGTGTAGAACTCATAAGTCATTGATAATTTAAGTAAAAAGTTTTCTTTTAATTGGTTGTCAAACACACACTTAATATGAAAGTTAAAAATAAAAATTTGGAAACATCAAGGGCCAAAACATAAAACTGAATCAAACATGAAATGTGAAATTAAAAAAATTTTAAAATTAAACAATCAAAATAAAAACAATCCTCAAATTTCAAATAACAAAAATATACTTTAGTCAAAATTTTAATTTTTTAAAGGCTGGTCACAATTTGGCTCGAAAGTTTTGATGTTCCCATTGGTTATTGGCATATCAGAGATTAACCACCAATTCCATGTTTGGCAAGTCCAAGAGATACTATTCTTGGAAAATCCGCCCCCCAAAAAAAAAAAAGCTGTATTATTATTATTATTATTAATTTTTTGTTTTTCCACGGGATAATGCCTAAGAAAATTAGAAAAGATTATTTTGTTAGAAGAGAAAGAGAGTGGGTGAGAGACCCCACCACCACATTACTCACGTTAATAATGACGAAGTCGCATCACACCAACCTGTGAGTGTGAGGGTGAGACCAGCACGCGGTTTAAGCACATGACGTGCATGTGAGAGGCTCCCACGAGTCCATCAGTCTATTATTAACACCGGAGCTCTGCTTTCTTACCCAATATATTATAATATATTTTTCCCACATGAAGAGGCCGTACTCATTCAAGTAACTTATTATTAGTCACATTTAAAAAGTCTCCTAAGCAATGGTCCAAAATGGTGGCTACCAGGCTAGGCTAAGCCTTTAAGGTGCGTATTACTAGAATTTTATTCTGCCGACTAGCATTAAGATATCTCCATCGAAGTTTCTTGAAGTTTCCACGACACGTTATTCGTCGTCCACAATTGACGCTGCTTTCTTAAGGAGATAAGGGTAAAGTTTATCATCAATCAACGTCCCAAGCATCTCATTGACAAGAATACTTTCGAGCATAAAAAAAAGGAATTTAGCATCCAGCAATTAATATACTCTTTTTTTTTTCTTTTTTCTTTTTTGGTTAATGCATCCAGCAATATACTTAGGACCCGTTTGGTTGGAGGAGTGAAAAAGTAGAAAAATAGAAAATATTTGATTTTCTCACTTGTGTGTTTGGTTGGAGGGGTGGAAAAGTGAGAGAATGGAAAACTCATTTGTTTGGTTGGAGAGAAAAAGGGAAGGATGGAAAATATAATTTATAAAAATTGACTATTATACCCTTATTACATAATATGTAAGAAATAGATTTATTTGTACTCATTAAATAATATAAAATTTACCACATCATACATATAAATTTATATTATTATTTTTATTATTATAATGTAAAAATTACAATAGTGTACATATAAATTTAATTGGGCAAAAGATTTTGTAACCAGCAAAAACGTAGTCAGCAAATTTATACCACATTCAGCCCACAAAAATGTGGTTAGCAAAAGTGTGGTCAGCAATCTTTTGTGGGCAAAAGATTTTGTAACCATTCAACGTGGTCAACAACGTGGTCATCAGGTCATGAATAAAAAATGAGGGGTAGGTGAGTGGGTATTTGTGTAAAATGCATTTCACACCACTTTTTCCTCCCCATTTTCCTCCCAATTTGGGAGGATAAAAAAAGAGGGCCTAGAAGGGAAAACTTTCTCCCTTGTTTTCTGTCTCTCCTATTTTCTTTTCTCAACCAAACAGGGGGAAAACAACATTTTTCACCCTATTTTCCATCTTCCTTGTTTTCACCCCAACCAAACACACCCTTAGGGTCTGTTTCATAGTGCAACGACAAGTGGAGACAAACTTAAAGTTTTTAGTAAAATTTGTTAAACTTTTGAAATTTTCTTTAAAAAGCTTTAAGGATCCTCTAAATTTTACAGCAAAAAAATAAGAACATTTAAATTAAAGTTGAAATTCCAAGTTTAAGCAATAATATTATTTTAGTACACTATTCCAACTTTTAATATGACTAAAGAATTGCTATAATAATAAAAAATGTATTTTTCAAAATAACACTCAATGAACAACTTTAAATTAAAGTTGAATTTCAAAGTTTATTACATTAAGAAAAATTCTAAGTTTTAAAATATATTCTTTAGGATTCAAATCCTTCCTCCTCTTAATATATACATATTACACTATGTCAACTTTTAATAAAATATCATTACTTATTTTTCCAAATAACACTTATTATTTAACTGTTTTTGAGTGAGAGAGGAAGCTAATAATAATAATAATAATAATAATAACAATAATAATAAGGATGATGATGATGGTGACATACACACTAACATTTTTTTGCTTCTAATAATTCAATTGTTTCAACTTACAATATTGATTCTTCTTAAGAAAGAAAATGACTAAATAACTAAGTTACAATGTTTTTTGGCAAAATATGCACCAATGATGATGATTATGATGATGATGATGATAATAATAACTATTGCTAAAAAACTAGAAGCTAAAATATGTCGAGCCTACCTGTAGGCTTGTCGAAAGCACAAAATACATCAACCTAAAATATAAAGATTATATTAATAACTAGTCACCTCACGCATGTTACATGCATATTTAGAAGCTCTCCCCCCCTCCCTCCCCCCCCCCCCCCCCCCCCTCTCTCTCTCTCTCTCTCTCTAGAGAATAAAATTGTAGAAAATAATAATCATTTAGTGAAATTTGCAAATATAAATATAAAACAATTGAAAAAGATAACTGCTCAATAATAATATATAAAACTAGCTTCTAAGTATGCGCATGCTCAGAGGCTTTTCTATTTTTTGAGTAAAGGTTAATAATTTGCATTTATTATAATTTAGAAATATATTTTTTATTTTTATTTTTCAGACAACTAAAGAGGATAAACTTTAGAGATAAGCAATAACTGTAAAAAAAAAAAAAAAAAATTTTGAATGTGAAGGGAAAAAAATTCTAAATTTTAGGAGTTCTCTTTTTGAATTCAAAATAAAATTTGTTATTTGACATTTATGACTCTATTTCTAAATGAAATTTCATTAATGAAGGTATTTTTGAATCACATAAAAGTCTAGTTGAACGAAGAGAATCCTCTTATATATAGTATAGATTAATAACTAATGAATCAAAAAACTACTATTAACTTTAGAGAAATGCTATGTTCACAACATTTTCACAACAAATACTAAATGATAGGTTATTATTGGCGGTTACAGGTAGATAAAAAAATAATTTAAGTTGTGGATTTTAAGAAAACTACTATTAAATTTAAGCAGTTACACTCCTAAAATAGAAATAATGTGCTATTTTTTTAGGAAAACCTCATTTTAAGGAATTTTAATAAATTTTTCTTGCTTTTTAAACTTTAAAAAAAAAAAAAAAAAAAAAAAAAAAAAAAAAAAAAAAAACTTAGTTGTAAACATTTTTTATTTATGGTTAGGACTAATATTAAAGGCTTGTTAAGAGTATTTTGCAGAGTAAAAAAAAAAGACACCAAATAACAGTAATAATCAAAATAATAATAAACGATCCAAAATGGTGGCCTAAGCCTATAATAAATAAATAAATAAATAAAAAGTGGCCTAAGGACCCTTTCAAAATTATTTGACAAACAAGATATTTGTACGTAATTTTGTATTATATTTATACCAGCTACCATATGATATATGAGGAAAAAAAGAAAACCCTACCATAAGATATTTTAGGACTTATCTCCTCCGAAGTTTCCTAAAGTTTCTCGAATTAGGCATGGTCCAAGTTGCTGGCTCACATAATCAATCAACATCATAAGCTTTTCATTGACAAATATACGTTCTAATGTTTTAGCTCTGCCCCTCAAGTTTTCTTTGACGAAGTTATAGCTGAGCAAGTTTAGTTGGAAATTAAATGTAGTTTGTAATTTTGTATAGTTTTTATTTCAATAAAATCTTTCTTGATTTTCAAAAGAAAAAACATTTATATATATATATATATATATATTTATGGGTTGGGCTTAGTGTAACTTTAAGGAATGTTACACCACTCAATATGTTTTAATTGAATGTGAATTTTGACAAATCTACCATTAGATTACATTATCTTCATCTATTCTCCATGCTTGCAAAATTTCAATGTGATCAAAGATTAATAGCCATGTTATCAATCAATTGTTTAAATTCAAGTTTTTGTAATGCATAAAAGATGAGTTTATGGATCAAATGGTAAATAGCATCCAATTGATATGAAATTTGGCATGAATGTTAAGAACATATAAAACATGTAATTCAATGGTGAGATTTTCAAAATATGAATTTTATAATAAGTTATTAGGTGGTGTAACATTTTTTAGAGTTACACCGAGTGTAATTTGAGTCCAACCCTATACATACATACATACATACATACATATATATATATATATATATATATATATATATGCTTGAGATACAAACTATATTACAAATTTTTTTACAAATTGCTAATGTGGTGAATGATTTTTGTTAAATAAAAAAGTGATATTAATGGTGGGCCTAAATAAAAACCAATAAAAGATGAGTAATGCTACAGACAAAAATTATTTTACAACATTTTTACAAATTGTTGATGTGGCCAATCTCTTATTGGTTTTCATTTAAGCCCACTATTAAAATATCACTTTTTCATTTACCAATAATCACTCACCACATCAGCAGTTTATAATTTTTTTTTTTTGTAAAATAGTGTGTATCTTTAGCATTATTCATAAAAGATTGGTCACATCAATATTTTGTAAAAATGTTGTAAAATAGTTTGTGCCTATAGCATTATTGTCGACACCCAGCCTCGATCGAGGCGGAAAATCGCTGCTAGCCTTCATTCGACCACCTGTCGTGAAGACACTCCCTGCGCGCCCAGGGCTTGTTGAAGGCCCTTCTCGATAGTTGCACGTGTACTGTGTGGCGTGGTTCGCATGGGGCTTCAAGTGCTCTCTCTCTCGGTGGAGGAAGGTAGGTCTACCTTTGGTGTTGTGGCAGGAATCTAAGCCAAATTTTAAGGGATTACCAAAAATAAGTGGAGTGATTACCAATCATTGGGTTTTTCTAAGGTGTGATTGGTCACTTGTTTCTAGTTGATTTTATTACCAATTCTAGGTTAAGAAAAATGACATTTTTCCTAATCTAATGTGGATGGCAAAAAATCTTGATTCTTAAGTCTGGAAGTTTGGTTACATGTGGGGAAGGTGTTAGGTACCCTACAACGCCTGTCCAAGGGCAGTCCTTTGTTTTGATAAAATCTTAATTTTTAGAGATTGGCAGTAAAAACATGATTTTGCCGTCGACTTTCGGGGCTTAGCATGCATGGGGTTTTGAGGTTTTGGCTTTTGAATGGGTGTGGTCCCAATCTATGCTTTCCTAAGGCATTTGGGCAAAGTACTAGATTTCTGCGGTGAAAATCTAGCAACATGTCACCTTACTTTCGCAGCGGAAATTAGGCATCGCTTTGCCTTAGGTGACACGGACTGTGACAATCACACCGGAAGGGGAAAATAGGCATATATATATATACATACATCATGCACAATGCAAGCCACAAAGCGGGAAAGTAAATGCCTACATTCCTATAACATAGCCCAAAATATAGGTGCAGGAAAATAAACAGGGGTTGCCATACTCAAGAGATAAGGACAAATGGTACATGGAATGATATACCTAATACAACCCATTTAAGAGAGAATGGAGGGAGGGAGGAAAGCGGTTTAAAAGAGTACAAAACCAAATGGGAGAGGCTAGACCCCTAAATCTACTGAACATTGCCGTTTGGCTTATATATGCATGCTTGCATCCTAGCCCATTTTGCTTGCGCCTAGGAGACTGTGCCTTAGCTCCATGCGTCCTCACTCCATATGTGTACATGTAAAGGCAAAGCCAAGAAACTAGCAAACAAGCAATAGCAAGAAAAAGATGCAAGGAGCGTATGAAAGAGGCATAAAGCATGATAAGCATGATAGACATGGCAAGCATAGTGTATGACAAAAAACATGACGAGCCACAAGATAAACAAACAAACAAAAAAGCAAGAAGGCAAATAGGCAAGAAAGCAAACAAGAAAGAAGACAAACAAGCAAAAAGGCAAACAAAAAGATGGTGTCCACGAGGGACAAATGTAGGTTTGGATCAAATGTCCATAACCTCATTGTGTTGAAGCATGGACGACACACTAGCAAGCAAGACTCATGCATGAACATGTAATCAAGTGTGTAAAAGATGCATTGAAAGCCAACGGGTGGAGCAAACAAGTATGGCAAGCATATCATTGCACGGAGTAGAAAAGGGAAGGGTATGCACGGAGCAACCCAGCATCCGGAAATGCCTTCCAAATGGTTACATCCAAACAAGGCCTCATGGGCATCGGATGTGACCACATAATCACAAACTCGCTAAGGGTGTCAAGCGTGGCAAAGCATAAAATAAGAGAGGCTAGCACAAGCATAAAGCATAGACATGCAAAATGGGAATGATCCAAACCCTTTGATATGGGCCTCGGTGTATGGACGATGACAAAGACCATAGGGTCTTGATCGGGTCCTAACCATTAGGCCAAAACACAAGAGAGAAAGACAAAGCGACAAAAGGGCTATAATAGCACATGGCATGACAAACATAGCCTAGGTCTAGGCACACAAACATGGCATAAAGTGCACAAGCACATGGAAGATGGCATAAAGCATGTAAAGAACATAGATCCAAGCACCTAGGCATGTGAAAACATAGATCTAGACATATAGGCATAGAAATATGCATACAAACATGTAGAAGCCTAGCACATAAATATGGAAGAACATGGATCCAAGCATATAAGCATGCAAAGACAAGGATCTAAACATATAGCATGAAAATAAACAAATAAACACATAGATCCAAGCAAGGCATAGCCAACAACATCATACAAGCATGTGAGCATGTAACCCTAACATCAACATAGAGCAAAAAGAGGAACAAAACATAGGAAAACATGACATAAAGCATAAAACATGTAAGAAAGATAAATAGACCTATAAACAAGCATAGAAACATGTGGATCTAGCCAAACAACACATGGGAAAAATAGATCTAAGCATAGAAAGCATGGCATAAAGCATAAAGCATGTAGATCAAGATAAATAACATACAAACAAGCATAGAAGAACATGGATCTAAGCTAAGAACATGCTAGGAGCAAGATAAAACAAGAAACATGCTAAGGAAAGTAATAAATCATGTTATTCAAGCAAAAAGAAATGATAAAAGGCTTGTTGAAACTTTAAAGAAAAAAGGGGTATGGATAGTAGCTAAAAAGCTACATCCATATCCCTTAAACCTTAAATCCAAGGTATTTAAAGGAGAGAAAGATGGAGGGTATGAACACTACCTTGTATTTTTGGAGAAGAGAGAAGAATCAAGAAACTTTGATATGTTTTTGTGTTTTTTGGGAGAGAAATATGATGAGAAAAGAGAGAAAAAATGCCCAAAAAGAGGCCCAAACAGCTCATAAAAACCCAATTTTTCAGTTCTGTTCCAATCTAGAGTGCTAGGGGCTATTTATACCCCTTGGCACCCTTTCCGAGACATGGCACACCTTGTAGGTGCACTGGCCCGGCCCGGTGGCCCTACAAGGACTGCTAGGCTGATGTCATCGTGACATCGGCAAATTCGTCATGTTACACTTTTTTATTTTTGAATTCGGACGCGCATTTGGAGTTCTTTCTGGACTCGGATTGAAGCAATCTTGGTGTTCCTGGAAAGCTCTAGATGTCTAGTTTTCAGAAAGCTAAGGAAATTAAAATTCCAACGGTTGGATCAAAATTTATGACCTTGGGAAATGTGCTGATGCACTTTTCACCGTTTTCTCAATATCTCAACCGTTTCAACTCCGATTTCAACCCATGAATAGTCGTTGGAATGATAATTTGATTATTTTCGCAATGGAATTGGTTTCAACTCATTCTGATGGCAGGATCAAAATTAGGTTTTTGGGGCCTACTAGGAGTCAACTCCGGGTCAAACTTAGTCAAAGTTGCTAAAAATCTCCAAGGAGCTCGAGTTTGATATGAAATCATGAAAAATGTTGTTTTTTGAGGGCTTTGACCTTGTTTGACCTTTGGTCAACCTAGGGTTGACTAGGGGCATTTTGGCTGAAAAAGGCATTTTGAGCGCTCCAGTGTCCGAACGGGTTACTCCACGCCATTATATATGTTCTTGTGACCCCATGGAGAGAATGAAATTTTTGGGGTTTTAAGGGTCTGACACGCAAATCAAGGACGGACAAAATACGGTATCAACAATTACTCTACACATACACACACACACACACACATATTCTAATGACCACCCGCGCACCCTTAGTGCGGTGGTCACTCCCCAAGTATAAGTGTTTGTGGGGTGTAGGGGGTAAGGGTCGGGGTTTAAGTCTCTAGGAGGGAGCTTCACACATTTATACACTTAGATTAGGATAGAGTAGAATTCCTATCTTTTATGAGAAAAAAAATTCTAATGGTAAAAATATAAAAGGAAAAATATTTAAGTGTTTGTGCAATTACCTTAATGATTGACTGGTTATGTCAGTCAATGTCGTCATCTCATTAACGGAAGAAACTAACATGGCATACAAATTACACGATGACACACTTAAAAGATGATGTGGCTAATAAAATAATAATTAAAAAAACTACTTTGGTATGAAAAATGAATCATTAGGTGGAAAAAAGATTTATTCCTCAATTTTAAGGAAAAAATGAATTAAAAGAAAATTCAAGATCAAGATTCTCTTTTCTTTTACTTTCTTCAATCAAACCTACGTTACAAGAAACATCAAGAAAATCCCATCTGTTTCAATTTTCTATCACTTTCTTGACAACCAAACATGCAACCAAGATCCAAAAAGTTCACCAAGAAGATTTTCTGACTATCTCTCTCTCACTAATCTTCACAAAACATCCATCCTCTTATCCAATCAAACCCTCAATTCCCTTGCCTATGCCTTCTCTAACCATAGTTCACAACCTCAAGCCGCCTCAAATCAAATCTCCCACTCACCAAAATTCAAGTCTTTCCTCATGGCTACTAAGGCTATTCAATCTCCTCCAGATTTGGCACACCTTGACAAACCATTCCATTCATTTTAGACATTGGGAATAGAATTGTTTGGTTTTCTTGCACAACAAGCTATCTTTGCATTGATTGTTGATAATGCCTTAAAAATGTATAGTTATTATATTTCTATTTGGGTGTTATCTCCTTATTACTATGCTAAATTTGTATAATTAAGCTATGATTGCCACTAATCCCTATTATTTATATTTACATAATTTATTGAATAAAATGACATCTATTGTGTGTAATTTTCTATTTTCAAGAAATCATGGGAAAAATGAGCTAATAAGAGTGTGTGGGACAAGTAAGGGAGAATGGTGGTCAGACTAGAATTAAAGGGGAGCCAAATGACCATTAATATCATACTTAAATTTCTAAGGAGGTGCAACTAAAGTGCTTGGGGGTGTCTACCATGTTTGGAAGGTTTAAATTAAAGAAAGAAATCAAAACATAATATGAAAATGGAAAGAATATATTTGAGCACTGATTAGTACTCTGTGTTTAACTTTCTCCTCAAAATCCCAATTGACTCAATGTTGGATTTTCTAGAATCGTAACTTCAACCACTACAACTTTATAGTTTTGAGTTTTTCGAAATTCACACTTTTTGAAGGCCGAAATTAACCCATAAGTGGCTATTGAAAACCTAGGCAAAAATATAAAAGCCAAGAGTTTTATATTCTTTGTGTTCTTTAAGTTAGGGTTTCAATGAGGGATGTGGGAAAAGGAATTTTGGGGACACAAACTTCTATTTTCTCAGTCTCTCATGGCAGCCTAAGCCCTTAGCTAGGGTTAGGGGTTATGTTTCTTCTATACAGTATGATAATTTATTGTGATTCTTCCTAAACTTTGAGACAACAATATATTTGATTGTTCAATGAGAATTTTGTTGATGTATGAGTTCTTCCATGATTTCAATAAGTTCAATTATATTTTTCTTATTGTTTAGATGGATTTCTCATAGTTTCAATTAGAAATTAGGTTTTAAAATGAATGGAATTTTTTTTGAAAACTATTCAAATCACATTGTTAATCTTGGTTAGCATGCATTTTTTGATTGTCTCAATTCAACCAAATCATAGGTTTTTCATTGTCTAAGAAAAATTAATAATGAAATATACTTCTCTTTAAATCACAAATAATTTCATATTGATATGGGGAAACTTAATGCCTTGGTGTTTACATTATTGATTTAAACTAATCATTATTTTATTGTTCACAATTACCAAACAATACTACTTTTCTTCTTCACTAAAATTTTGCTATTTGATTTGATTGTCTTTGAAATTACTCTGCTCCATGTGGTTCGACCTTAGTACTTCGAGAATAATATTGCTAAGATCTCCTGCACTTGGAAGTGAGCAAGCAATTGTTGATTCCCTAACATTAACCCAACAAAAATGCCATCTTTCTTAAAAAATTCTCGATTTCCAAAACTCCAAATGTACTTGGATTTCTAGGCCTAATGCCTTGCCTAGTTGGTAAGTGTTGGGTTTTTTAGACCCCAACTTTTTATTTATGTAGTGGATTAATAATTTAATTAAGTCCAATTATGAAAATTTATCCAATTAAGTGTGGAACAATTGAAGCATATATGGCATATTAAATATGGTGTCATCAATTAAACAAAATAAACACAATGGGATGCTGATATTGTGACAAAGTGAAAAGTTCAAGGAAAACAATCCAAGGGAAAAAACCACTAGGGGAAAACTTCCCTATCCACTATATTAAGAGAAGTTTTACAATCTAGTATAAAACCTTTATACCTAGACTCCACAACCTGTAGATGAACTTACGATGAAAACCTTCTACTTCTTTAGAATCTCTGAACTCTTCAATATATGGATGCATTTAGGGATGATGAACTTGTGTTCATGATAAAAAATTATGACCGAGTCCAAGAATCTCTTGAGGATTACTTGTGGGCTGACACCCTAGGCATGAGTGTTGCCCTTAAGAGTATGCCATAACTAAGTGGGCCAAGAGGTGAAGGGTTAGGAGCTGTCACTTGGTTTAGGTTTAGGAACCAACTTGGGCCTCTTGCAGAGGCCTAAGTATTATATTCTAGATCTGAAGTTAGGGTACGGTTTAAGAAGGTGTTAAACAGCCAAATACATCAGCCTATGGGCTGACCTCTACTCATTGCATTCCATAACCTAATTCTATTAAGAAATCCCCTAATGAGTTAACCTAATTACATAAGAAGAAAAAACACTCAACATCACATGCATAACATTATTACATCACTAAATCCATCACATGTGTTATGCATCCAATTGTTTTATCATTGCATTCATCATGCCCATCATGTTATCAATCATTCTCATCATCATCATCATCATGTTAATGCATGCTTATTGTTTTAAAGGGAATTCAATACCTCGATTTTGATTCATGAGCAGTCATTTTAAAGGGAATTCAATACTCTTTGCAATAATGTTGGTTTTATCCCGATCAGGTGGTTGGATCAAAGTCAACCATTAGTCGCTGCTAAAAAGTCAACCCTATGTCAAATTTGGTTAAAGTTAATAAAAAGCTACAATAGCCATTGATTTGATATAAAAACATGAAAATTTTCATATTGGTGAATTTTGGACCAATTTTGACCTTTGGCCAACTATCAATTAAGCAAAAGCATTTTGGTCATTTTGATCTAAAATGGAACTTTTAGCGTTTTGATGCTCAAACGGGATGAACCATAGTGATCTAGATATTCCCACAATCCCTTAGTGAGAAAATGATTTTTTTTTTTGAAAATCTTGGGGCCTGGCATGCCAATTTAGGGTGGACAAAATACGGTATCAATAGCTTTGATGGACATGTTTGGTTGATACCATGTATGCTTGTTGCCCTTGGATAATGTTATGCCTTGCTATCATGTGAGATGCTTGCAGTTTTTGTTATATAAAGCATGAAATGCTAGATGAATGGTAAGATATGTCATGCCTAGATGTAACGAAATGATGAGATGATGCTATGCCATGATAGTTGAATGCTAGGTTGTGTGTTATATGTTTGTTATAATAAACTTAGTGTGTGTGTGTGTGTGTATATGTAGAATAACCTATTAGAGGACCCTTTGATGGAATTAGGATGTGTAACACAATGAGTGAAGGTTGACCCATGGATCAGATGGCCTAACACCTTCCTATCTCCATACCTAAACTCTGAACATGTACTCTAGTAAGATTAGTTTTTCTACGAAGGGCACTACATATATTGTTCCTAGACCTAATCTAAGTGTTGACTTCATTTTTTCACCCTTCGCCAGGTCCATTTGGCCAAAGCGTACTTTCCATGTGATCTTGACGGGGTGTTTGCACTCACACATGAAGCCTAAGGAAAGGGACAAGACAAGAGAAAGTGATCATAGTACTTAAAAGAGAAGAAAGAGAGAGTTAGATAGGAGTGAAAATAGTAAGTAGAGAAGGCCGCTAAGTAGAAAATAGAGGGTTTTATGAAGTAAACTAGAGGGTTTTATGAAGTAAACTAGCACACTCCTTTTGCTGTGGACATATTGATCCTAGATCCCTAATCTAACAAGTTTTATGGAACTTAAAGTCCAGTCATAAGTCTGTGGAAGTTGGGGTCTGTGGGCTTTGTGACCTATTTCCTTTTGTTCTCTTGTAATGACCAAATGTTTGTCCCAATAAGATAATAGAACTGACGCATTATCCAACATTTTATTATTTGCACTTTACTTCTGTCACTTTTTGGTTGTTTGGAAGTATTTTGTGCTTGTGTGTAGATTGGCCTAGTATTATAAAGTCCATTCATTTGAGGACCACGGTAAGACCAAGGCCTGTGGGCGCAAAGGAGAGTACGCCTCTGGTCGAGTGGACCATGGTGGAGAAAAGTGGAGTTGCCTCCTAGATTAGGTCTAGGAACCATATTGGGCATTTTGGGCCAATCACTTACATACATGAATCTACATACCAGATTATGGGTCTAGAGTTTGGGTACGGCTTGGGAAGGAATTAAGCACCTAAGACAGCCTAGCTTGTGGGTTGACCTCCATTATTTGTTGCTAGGCCATATTTAATTAAATATTTTATTAAGAGAGCCATAATTCTTAACCTAAATATACATCATGCACTTAAGGAAAATAAAACACATAACATGTTAAAGATCACATCACAATATAAAGATTACAAATAAAACACAATCAAACGTATTATATAAAAAAGGAAAAGATAACAATTAAATTATAAACATAAGAAAAGATTATGAAATAAACCAAATATAGCAAAAATACTCAAACAAACATGGTAAATAATTAAACACAAATAGTTAACCTAAAACAGAGTCAAACAGAATCAATAAACACTCAATTTTGCACCTATAATTTAATCTTGGAAGATGGATGAAATGATCATTCTAAGTGCCCAAAAATCATAATTACATTTCATGTGTTAAATCATTTATCACATATCATAAAAACGATCTTGAGATTCTAATGATCGCAATGATATGCTTGGTTCCCAAATCAGACTGTTAGATTGAAACATATCACAAGATCAAGTTTTCATGGTCTGCATGCGTTTATTGGGTGAGACCATAGTTGTCAAATCGTGAATCGTTTTTTCATTTTTATGTATTGTGTATCGTAAAATACACAAACACTATATAAAATTTATAAAACATTATACATATACATATATTTATTATAAAATTGAAACATATGCAAATAATAACTACTTTAATTATTACTTGTGTTATAGTATTTGACTAAGCTAACCAAATAAACCAAATGGAAATATATTTTTAACATCCATATCCAAAAGATAAAAATATCCATATCCAAATTCATTAGAGTTCAAAGTCACTACATATTATATTAGTCAAAATACTTTTTTTCCTAATCATATTAATCACTGCCTAATCAAAATCATCAAAATCATCTCCATAGTCTAAGTCAATGAAGTTATCATCTTGCAAAATCATTTCATCATTGGCATCTTCTTGTACATCTTCTTCATCATCTCCAACATCCACTATCTCTTCTGGTTCTTCAACTTCAATAACTTTTTCTTTTCTTTTCTTTTTGGCATTCAAATTTCTTGGACCTATAAAAATAATAACAAAAAATATATATTGTCAAAATTAGCATTTTATTCATAATATAGAAAAGAAAATTTCAATTTAATATAAATTTATACCTCTCTTTCTTTTTCTACTACATCCTTCCTCATTAACTTCAAAACATTCATGAATGTCCATCCATGAAGTATCTTTTGGCAAGCAAGGTTCTTCCTTTTCGGTAATCCATTCATCATCAGATTCCATATCCGATAGACAAATTGGATCATATGAGTCACCATTCTCTTCTCTCTTTATTTGTCTCAACTCCAAATTAATATTATAGTTTACAAACACCAAAGCATTCACTCTTTGTTGCTCAAGACGATTTCTTTTTTTAGTGTGTACATGAGCAAAAGTACTCCAATTTCTTTCACATCCCGTTGCACTACAAGTTAGGCTTAAGACATGTATAGCTAAGTTTTTGAAGCTCTTTGCAATCCATAACTTTCCCACCACAATGCTATATTGCCAACAAAAGAAATTGTAAAGGGCTACAATATAATTATGATAACAACAAATGAAAAGCTACATTAAGATGATGATGATAATCAATAATAATGATAATAACAATAGCACATACCTGGCTACTTCTTTGTTCTTGTAAGTATAGCCATTTCTTTTCCAAACAAACCCTCAGCTTTATCAAATTTCTCCAATTGTAGATCAATCCTACACCTCTCCAAAGTTGTAGGACACATCCTTTCAATCACTTCATAAAGTCCAACTCTCACTTCTTCATTTGCAACAAAGTTGGGATCATAATGAAACCTATCACAGTTTTATATCTTATAAATAAATATGCATACAAAATATAAAGATAAAGATTAAAATATATAACAATTCAAATAATGAACTTACTTAGGATTGAGAAAATAAGCTGCTACATGTAAAGGCCTATGAAGCTGAAGCTCCCATCTAGTTTCAATAATTCTCAATATAGGTCTATATCTCCTTTGCACATCATTGAAATTTTTCCGGATTTGCTCTTTTGCTCTATCCATAGCTTCATATATGTAGCCCATTGCTGGTTTTGCATCACCATCTACAAGCCTTAAAACTTTTACTAAAGAGATCACACATTTCAAGCAAAATTTAATAGTAGGCCAAAACTTTGGATCACTCAAGACAATTAATTGGACATTAATGCCATCATTTTTCTTTGCATAGGGACTCTTAGCCCATTCCTCAGATGCAAACATAGACCTTAATCCAATTTTTTGTTGATATATACTCTTCAAAGTTAAGTAGGCAATGGCAAATCTTGTGAAACCTTGTCTTGCCAATTCCCTCCCTTCTGTATATTTTCTCATCAAATCAAGCCCCCAAATATGATGGTAAATAAAAACAGTGATCTTCTTTTCTTTTTTTTATAATATTTGCATGCACAGGCATATCACCAATGCCATGAAGCATTAAATCAATACAGTGGGCAGCACAAGGATTCCAAAAGATCTTACGTCTTTTTTCCATTAATTTTTCACCAGCTGAAACATAAGCCGAAACACTATCTGTCACTACTTGTACCACATTCTCCTCTCCAATTTCTTGCACCAAAGAGTCAAGCAATTAAAATAAATTTTCAGCATTCTTGGAAATATCGGAGGTATCAATAGCTTTAAGAAAAACTGTTCCCTTTGGACTATTGACAAGGAAGTTTGTGATAGACCTCTCTCTATTATCCGTCCATCCATCTGACATTAAAGTGCAACCTGTTTTTTCCCACTCATTTTTATACTTATCCAACGTGAAGCGCATATTTTCTATCTTTTTTTTCAAGAAAGTCACCCTTGTTTCATGATAAGTAGGGAGTTTCAATCCCTTGCCATAATTAGCAACTGAATACATCATTTTTTTAAACAAAGAGCTCTTAACTAAATGAAAAGGTATAACATGAGCATAAAAAAATCTACAAATAGCCAAACAAGTTGCAGTACGATCTTTCACCAAGGAAGGTAAAGTCACTTGTTTAGAATTTGATTTCCCTTTTAAGTATGCATCCATGGTTCCCTTTTTTGCATTATCACCGCCAATCTTTTGTAATTCATCTTCTTGAAGACATTCAACATCAAACTCATCATCAAGTTGCTCATTTTTTTTCTAATGTTTTCCAAAAGTTTGGCAAAATGATTTTTAACATCTTCGGGCACCTTCAAGCATGGTTTAACATCCTTATGTGTATGTGCCAAATGGTTTTTCATTCTTATGACTCCACTCCAATATTCATTTGAGCAATAATTACATTTAAGCTTAAGCCTACTTGTCTTATCATCATTAATACGTAGACAATGATCCCAAGTGGGATCTTTCTCCTTATTTCTTTTCCTCCTATCACCTTTTTTTTATATACCTAAAAGCAAATATGAACATATGAATTTATAGTCAATCAACAACTTTTATGTACACAAATTAAGCATCACAGTTACACTATCACAAATTCACAGTATTAATATTAACATTACAAAATACATATACATATATATATATATATATATATATATATATAATATTTATATATAAACACTCATATACATACATTGATACATATTCAGTATACTAAACTAATTTTTTATAAGCCACTCGATTATATTAAACTAAATTAACTAATATAATAGGTTAATAACAATAAATAATTACAATAATTTTTTAGTATAAAGAATTAATCAAAAAAATTTATTAAGAAAAAAGAAAAACTAACCTTACACACACAGTGGACCCAACATGAGGCAGCACTTGTTGTTGTTGTTGTCTTGCTCTAGTAGCATGTGGGGAGTGTGGGACTTTTGGGTTTGGAAAAGGAATAGAAGAAAAAGACAAGATTGTGGTCCTTTGGAGCTTGTGGTCCCTTGATGAGAGATCTCCTAAAACTTGATGATCTAAAAGGTAAAAAGATGAAAACAAATAGAGAAGAAGCCAAAGGGGTTTTGGGAAAGTTGAGAGCTTGAGAATTGAGATATAAAAAATGTGTGGGTGATTGGTGTGCCTATGTGGTGTGGGTAAATCAATTTAATTGTGGTTCAAATTTTTTAGAGCTAAAAAAAATAAAATAAAATTAAGAAGGCTTTTGTATTGGGCCAAACCACCAAAATAGCCCAACTTGCTTTTAAAAAAAATGGGAAAACGTTTTGGGCTAAACTTGGGCTGAAATTTTGGTTAAAAAAGCCTATTTAAGCCAATTGTTTATGTATCGTCCGATACAACTGATGCGTACAATACATACAACTGTATCGTCCGATTCATATGCACCTACGATACGTATCAATGATACAGAACTTTTTTCAAACGATAAGATACTGACAACTATGGGTGAGGCTGATCACGTGTGATTAATTGAAATTAATTTTTGTACATTTTTAGACCCCTTTAAACACAAGTTGATTAACCTAGTTATTTAGCCAAGTGATTTCTTAGGTAAATTATTCAAATCTAGGTTAACACAAGTAAATCATATCAAGTAAACAATGCGGAAAATAAAGAACACAACGATATGATAACTCAAGAAAACCAAACCGGTAAAAAACCTGGGGAGGATTTAACCTAACTATCCTCAAGGTAAAATAGATCTACTATGAAAGAATTGAAGTTTTTACAATAGCGACTTAGACCACTAACATCCTATTGCTACCTCGAGTAGAAAACTTACTACCACAACCACGTGACAGCTCCAAGTCCACGGACTACTTCTTTCCTTGATCCATAGCAACCACAAGTACTCCCACTTGTGTTTTTCTTTAAGTTCTTGAAACAGTAACTGAAGTGATCACCAAGCTCTCGACATCAATCTTGATCTTGATAACCCTAAGTGTGTATGAAGGAAAACACCTCTAAATCTCACAAGAGATTCACACACACAGCATATCAACAACCTCTAAAATGTCGTTAGGGTTTTTCCTTTTATACTTAAGGCAAAACATAAAACCCTACACGTCATATGGGCTTGGGCTGAGTTGGAAAATTCTTCTAAAAAACAATCTGCACGAGCTTCGATCGATCGAGCCTTATAGAAATTGAATAGTAATTTCTTGTAGTTACTCGATTCCAACTTTACATATACACACACTTTGAGCAACCTAAATCTAAACTAAATGTTTTGATCATGGTTTGCCAACATATACATATTGAAGTTCTAAAACATTAGTTCCTAATTTCTTAGAACCTAACAAACTCTCCCTTTGGCAATCTATGACAAAACACATACGAAAAAAAAAAATGCTCAAAGTTACAAAACAGCCCAATTCAACCTAACTACTATCTATCAGTTTGCCAGTGTAGACAGTAGCATGGCTGAATCAACCTGTATTTTCCTGTAACACTCAACAAACACATAAACGCATGTGTGGAAAATACAAGTAAAACAAAATAAATTCTTGATTTCACAAAACATAAAATAAAAGACATATATCATGAATAACCTTATAATATAAATCAATAGCCAATGTAGCACATGTGAAACAAGAAACAGAAATAAAACATAATGTCTCCCCCTAACATATACATCCCATAAAAATAAATACATCAGGAGCCAAAAAATAAATCATCATGAAGCACCTAGATACAATCTAAAGTTCCAAAGCTCCAAAAAAAAATCTCCCCCTATCTCCATTCATATGTACTCTCCCTTTTTGTGACGAATTGCCAAAGGGCAATCAAGACTCATCATCAAAAGGAGGTGGTGGAGAAGATCGTCGAACGTTTACCAAATCCGCTTGCAATGCTTGAAGCTTTGTGAGGACATCCACCAAAAGCTGACCATGAGCCGCCTGAATGGTTATGATAGTATCCAACATACTCCGAATGTTAGAATCACCCGAAGTAGAAGGTAGAGGATAAATAGTGGCAGTGGGATTAACAAACTCCTTAGCTGTAGGGTCATTTGAAGAAGGAGGATGGGATGCAACACTTGAAGAAGACTCTACACGAGGGTGTTTAGAGTTAGCTTTCATCTAAGCTGCTCTCTGCCTAAGGAAGGTAGCACCTATAGGAGCTATAATGTGTACGAGCTCAGACGCAGGAAAATCCTCTAAACCTAAATGTAATGAAATCCGATGTATGAAAACAGGGAAGAAAAGACCATGTGTTGTAGAACTACTCCTATGAACCTCAACCAAGGATCGAATGAAAAGAGTAGGAAAACTCATAGGAGCATCAATCACAAGGGCATACAAAAATGCACATCTCTCAATAGGAATGGTGTGCAAGTGAGATATGGCCAGATAGAATGACAAGAAATCCGGAAAAACAAATAATGAATCTCAGTAAGCTCATGAGAGGTAATCCGAGGATCAATGCCCCACTTAATGGAAGTACCGGTGACATATGACATAATGTCATCAAGAGGAGGGGTCTCATCATAAGGGTGGACAGGCTGTCGTACCAAAGGTACCCCAAGAGCAGAGGCCACTACTGAAGGAGTAATGGTATACTCTTCACCCCTAATCTAACTTATCACATACTGAGTGTTGGAATCATCGAAGTGGACAGAGAGGTTCGAGTAAAACTTTCTAATCAAGGCAGCCGGAGGAGGATGATAAATGTCCAACAAAGATAACCAGCAGAACTTTCTAATCAAGGCAGTCGGAGGAGGATGATAAATGTCCAACAAAGATAACCAGCCCCTATGCTCAAAGTTCCTTCTAATTTCTGGATCTAAATCATCTAACACAACCTTCCTCTCAGCCCACATAGACCTAAATATGTTCAACTTCTCATAGGCTTCTTGGTTTTTCTCAAACCGAAACCTATCACTATCGAAGGCAGGGGTAGAGGTGGACGTGGTTTTCTTATTGGCTCTAGTCTTCCTAACCATGATGCTAAGGGAAGGAAAGGAAAGACCAAAACAGAAACAAAAAAAACAAACAAAACCAAGGGTAGACTGCATTAGACAAGGTTAGAGAGATAAACAACAATAGAAAATATCAATCTATATGATGCATGAACAAAATGAACAAATGATGCATGCTCTAATGCATTGAGAACCGTTCAATTATACTTTAAGAATAAAGAATTGACTTGAACATAGAGTTTTAGGACAAAAACCCCAAAACTTTGAAAAACCTACTTTCAAAAATTTAACCAAATTGAGTAATTAATCATTACACTAGATAGAAATCATCATATAATGATATAATCAATCAATTTCACGAGTCAATTTTACCAATTACAGCCCAATTGAACAAAATCCCCAATTTCATGTAGTTTCAAGCCCTAGAATTTAAAATTTTTCCCAATCACAAATTTAATAAAATTAAAGCATAAGAATCATGTTTATATCATCTAAGAACAAAAACCCAGTGATCAAATTTGAAAGAAACCAACTCAAAAATAAAAAACCCCAAATTCCTATAGGTTCGAAAATTTCACCTAAAATGCATGAAGTATGTGAATAAATTGAAAAAGAAAGGGTAAAAAGGTCTTACCGGCACTTGAAGACAAAAACCTTGAGAAAAAAATAGGAAGAAAACGACAAGAATTGACTTGAAGTGGATCGGTCAAAAAGAGAGAGCATAAAGCTTTTTGAAAAGTTTGAATAAAGTGAAGAACACGTGAGAAAAGCTTATTTTAAAAAACTCTCAGACCAATTTTAGATCGGTTGAAAATTAGATTCGATCGATTAAAAAGCAATTTTGATAGATCTAGCACCAATTGAGCACTGATTGGGTTAGGTAGATTGTAACCAAAATTTTTATCGCGTTTTTGATCAGTCGAGCAACAGGTTCAATCGATTGAAAATTTGGAAAAATTAGTTTTCTAAAAAATAGAGCATTTTAATGAAGAAACTCCTCAAAGCACATTATTTTATGAATAAAATGCATGAGTATGAGATGAAAAGTTTTTGAAAAACCCTTGAATTCAACCCAGATCTTCCAAAAACAAGATTTTCAATCAATTTGTCCTCAAAACTCAAACATTAAACACATTTTGCATTAAAATCAAGGAACTTTTAATTTTGGATGATCACAACAAGTTCACACACAATATTATATACTAAGTTTATCAAAGAATAACTTGTGTAGTGTGTTCAACTAGTAATAGCTTGAAATACATGTGAGGTGATAAGTAGATAGTAATTAATCACAATTTCTACAAAATTCATCACATAAGTTTGAAAGTAACTATCACCTAAAGAGTTACATCATATAACTCTCACATCTCCTAGAAGACAAGCTTGCAATCATGTAATTTTCTTGATTTGCCTCATAATGTACTTACCAATTTTATTTCAATTTGAATTTATTATATCCCAATAATGTAAACACCAATTTTATTATTATAAGCTGAGGCTACACCTTATGTTCTTTTTGTGCATGTGCTACACTTTCTCGAGTACAAAATCATATGATATGCACTAAGGTGTTCATGATTGACTAGTAAACAGTGGTGAGATAGTTATTTATGCCTTTCTCTTAGGATTTTTTAGTCCTTACAATCAAAATCATATGACTTCAAGATCAAGATCATGTGATCAAAAACTATAAACAACTCCCACACAACATGCACTACAAAGCCAAAACTAGCAAGGTGCTATAAAATAAGCTCATCCAAGCTAAACAAGATACATAAACATGTTATGTAAAGATAATATTGCCAACCTTGATTTCAAATCCAAGAAAAATAATGCAAAACATATTTTTCCTTCCTTTTCCTCCTTTTTTTTTTTTTTTTTTTTTGGTTGAAAAGAATTAACAAAAACAACCTAGCATGAAATGCATGAATGATAGGCAATGCAAATCCTAAAAACAAAGAAAAAAAAAAAAGAATGGTCACAAAGAATAGAGAGATGAAGCATAAGGACCATATCAGAAAGATTCAATTAGATTGAGCTTTTTGCATCCAAAACTTTTTAGATACAACTCTTGCATTGGAGTTATTATTCATATTAGAATGATGAGCAACTCTAGGATTGGAATAAAGGTTTAAAGCCTTTACCAATTCACCAATAAGTACCATATGATCTTGTGCTTGAGGCACATATACTTTTGGCTTATTTGCTTGCCTAGCAGCTTGCTACTTGAAACTTGAAATAGTTTGGACGAATGTGTCCAGTCTTTCCACAAAAATGACAAATCCATAAAGGTCTATCATGCTCCTTATCCTTAGGAATGGTAGGAATCTTAGGCTTAGACTCTTTAAGATCAACCCTAGTCTTCCTAGGAGGTGTAACTTCTACTGGTTTGACAATCTCACTCACGAGAGGCTCAGAAGAAGAAACAAAGTTTGTGGAATGAGTCTTAGGCATAGAGATGCTATCTTCAAAACCTAGACTAATTTTGTCTAAGGGAGACTTCTAAATACTCAACATGTATTCAAGTTTAGAACTTGCAGACCTATTTGTTTGTTCTCTAAAAACAGATAATTCAAGTTCCAAATTCTTAACTTTATCAAGCAACAACATATTCTCAGTCTTCACCTTATCAAGCAATTCATTAGCATCAAACAATTTTAAGAGAAAATTTTTCTTATCAAGTTCAAGAGAAGCAATTTTTTTTAAACCTAAATCAAAATCATAGCATTCTTTGCAGCAACCTTGCAAAACTTATTATAGGTTTCTTGCAAATCAGCATTCTTAGAGAGTTCCCCATCAGAATGGTTCTCATCAACCACAACACTTTCATCAACTATAGCAGTAATTGTGAAAGCAATGAAGTTTCCATCCTCATCACTACCAGACTCATGATTAGAAACTCCATCATCACTAGGGGTTACAACCATAGCTTTACCCTTTGATCTTAAGAATGTAGGACATTCTGATTTCACATGACCATACCCTTGACAGCCAAAACATTATTAACCCATGGAATATTAGAGATTTGACCTACTTTCTCTTTAGGTTTATCAGTATTATTCACTTTAGTGGGTTCATTCCTTCTACAATTCCTAAGTTTAGCATTATTTTACCTTTTGCCCTTTTGATATTGTTCCTAAGAAAATTTCTAAAGTTCTTGACAAGATATGCAATTTCTGTAGCAGAGAGTTCATCATCAAATCAATTCCCATCAAATCATCAACCGACTTAAGAGCCATTGATTTGGATTTGTTTGTCTTGGGTAGGTCTAACTCATAGGACTGGAGAGATCCTACAAGTTCATCAACAGGGACGAAGTCCACATCCTTGCTTTCAGTAATGGTAGTCACTTTGGGTCTAAAATCCTTAGTCAAGGATATGAGAATCTTCCTAACAATCTTAAGTTGATCATAGATTTCACCCAAATTATAAACAAAATTAACAATATCATTAAGCTTAGCATAGAATTCATCAAAACTTTCATCATCAGACATTCTAATGCTTTCAAATCTAGTTGTTAACTGCTACAATTTATTTATCTTAACTGTCTTTGTGCCTTCATGCACAATTTGGAGAATATTCCATGCAGTATGAGCAACCTCAACATTAGAGATCCTCTTGAATTCCTCCATAGAAACAACATTAAATATAGCATTCATGGCTTTGTTATTAAAAGTGGTTGCTTCTTTCTGAGAACTTTGACACTCGCTTATAAGAGTAGTCGGCTTCTCCCATCCATATTCAATGGAATTCCAGACTTTCTCATCAATAGATTTCAGGAATGCTTCCCTCCTTACTTTCCAGTAGGCATAATTGTTCCCATCTAAGTGAGGTGGGATTGCAAGAGAGTGACCATGTTCCATGACAATAGGGGTCAAGGATCAACTCTTAGATCAAAGGATCTAAATGCTAGAGCTAATCCGCTTTGATACCATTTTTATGTTTTTAGACCCCTTTAAACACAAGTTAATTAACCTAGTTATTTAGCCAAGTGATTTCTTAGGTAAATTATTCAAATCTAGGTTAACAAAAGTAAATCATATCAAGTAAACAATGCGGAAAATAAAGAACACAATGATATGATAACCTAAGAAAACCAAACCAGTAAAAAACCTGGGGAGGATTTAACCTAACTATCCTCAAGGTAAAACAGATTCACTATGAAAGAATTGAAGTTTTTACAATAGCGACTTAGACCACTAACATCCTATTGCTACCTCGAGTAGAAAACTTACTACCACGACCACGTGACAACTCCAAATTCACGGACTACTTCTTTCCTTAATCCATAGCAACCACAAGTACTCCCACTTGTGTTTTTCTTTAAGTTCTTGAAACAACAACTGAAGTGATTACCAAGTTCTCGACATCAATCTTGATCTTGATAAACCTAAGTATGTATGAAGGCAAACACATCTAGATCTCACAAGATATTCACACACACAACATATCAACAATCTCTAAAATCTGGCTAGGGTTTTTCCTTTTATACTTAAGGCAAAACATAAAACCCTATACGTCATATGGGCTTGGGCTGAGTTGGAAAATTTTATAGAAAAATAATTTGAACGAGCTTCGATCGATCGAGTCTAATTTTTGATTGATCGAGCCTTGCAGAAATTGAATAGTAATTTCCTGCAGTTACTCGATTCCAACTTTACACATACACACACTTTGAGCAGCCTAAATCTAAAATAAACGTTTTGATCATGGTTTGCCAACATATACATATTGAAGTTCTAATACATTAGTTCCTAATTTCTTAGAACCTAACAATTTTGATTGGTCGATAATTAAAATTAATTAAATAAATTTATTTGATTGGTTGGTGATTTTGATTAAAAATAAGTTTAGTTGCATAGGAATAAAATAGATAATCTGATAATATGAGAATTGTTAGTATTTAGGCTTTCTAGAGCAATTATCTTTCAGATAATTATTTTTTAAGGATTTAATTATCAAGTTAAAATGGATTTTATTAGGAATACAAATTTTTTTTAAAATGTCCAAATACGATTCCCGGTCCAAAAAAATGCCCAAAACGTACAAGAAGAGGAAATTGGGCTGAGCACTGAAGAGTGCCAATCGGCACTTCAACAGTGCCAATTGGCACTTGAGGAGTGTCGATCGGCACTTCCATAGTGTTGATTGGCACATGTTGTAAATTGGGCCCAGATGCAATTAGTTCAAGACCCATCATATTTAATTTCTTTAGATAAAACCTGACCTAATTTCTATCTGCTGATTTTCTAAGCAACCCTAACTTGTTTTCTAAGAAAATACACCTCTATAAATAGAGGAGAAAATCTAAAATTTAGCACCTCTCTCTCCCCTTACTTTAAAGAAATTATGGAAGCTCTGCTATAAGAATTTCTTTTCTGTTGAGTGCCCTTATTATAGATCTCCAAATGATTTATTCTCTTTGATTTTTAACATAATCCCCTCTTGTAGAGAACATTTATGCAGGTATGTTCTTACTTTACTTTCTATAAATAAACATGTTCTTGTTTTTGCTTGATCTTCCATGAATTTGTTTTTGCTTCTTTCCTTGTTTATACATGTTCTTCTTATGTTATTACATGCTCTCTCTCTCTCTCTTTGAAAAATTCACACGATTAGTTTAAATATTAGTATGTTGATTGATTAACATGCATAGATCTAGGGTTAAAATTTCCTTTTAAGATTTTAAATTTGCAAAAATAAATTTGTCATGAAAGTTTGACTCTTTCTACTTCTAAAAGTAGATTTGTATTTTTCATTAAAATCAAATCTGTATTTTTTTAAGCGAAAACTAGATCTACATTTTTAATTAAAATCAAATTTGTATTTTTTTAAGACAAAACTGGATCTGTATTTTTCATTAAAATTAGCTCTGTATTTTTTTAAACAAAACCAAATCTGTATTTTTCATTAAAATCAGTTATGTATTCTTTTTCTAACAAAACTAGATCTGTATTTTTCATTAAAATCAGATATGTATTTTTAAGACAAAACCAAATTTGTATTTTTCATTAAAATCTAATTTGTATTTTTTTGAGACAAACCAGATCTATATTTTTCATAAGAAATTTATCTTTTCATAAAAAAATTTGTTTCCTCTCACATTAATAAAAATAAAACCAGATCTGAATTTTTATAAAAAATTTCATTCTTTTTCACCATGGAAACTTAGATCTAAACTTTTCATCAAGCAATCTCATCAAATCTCTTTCATACAAAATTAAATTGCAGATCTAGGATTCTTAAATAGTATTTTAATCTTAGATCTAGAATTTGACATGGCATTTGTTGCATATAATGCAACATTTTGAATAAGGGTACTAAAATGATCATTCAAAGTCTAGAAGACCGGACTTTTTCCAGACAGAATAGGTGTCTAACATTTTTCCATTCTGTAACCTAGCTCCCAAACCATAGGTCTTGGTTCGTAGAATAGTGCTTTATTTTTTATTTCAGCAGATTGTATCTAGGACCAAAGCTTTGTATTTATTTTCATAGATTGTATTTAGGACCAAAGCCTTGTAATGATATTCTGCCAAATTGTATTTGTACATTTAATTAATAAAACTTGAGGTATTTTAGATATGTAAATTGTATATTGTATTTTTTCTTATTTTTTGTAATAAAAAATAAGTGGCGACTCCACAAAACCCTAAAAGAGAGGCGCTGATACCTTTCTCTTTTAATTGAGAGCACCCCAAATGATTCGGTCTCTCAAAGGATCAAATTACATGTGAAAAATGATTAAAACAAATAAAAACAGGATTTTGCTATAATTTGGATTTGGGGTGCGTACGCATACTCAACTATACGTATGCATGGTTAAACCATGCACACACATACTCAAAGATGTACACACATCCTTTAGCACAGATTCGAAAAATTACATTTTTATGGATTTAATCATTCAAAGATATAAACATAGAAATCAAATAAGCACGTAACATAAAGGAAACAAAACAAAGCATTAACATAAATAAATAACCACAAGCAAACCATATAAATATCCTAAACACACATAAAATAAATAAACATGTTAAACTTTACATATAACTAAAATAATATAAAAAGAACAACTAAAACATATTATAAACAATCTAAAATTAGATTAGAACATGGATAAGAAGATTATAACATCAATCAAATATGGTAAGAACACTTAAGATAATATCAAACAAAGAATCATGTGAATCCTATAGAGCAAAGTGAGAAATCATGGAATAAAGACTCACCTTACTTTAGAATCATAGATTTAAGATGGTTCAACCAATCCCTTAGTGCCTACAACACAAATATTAGATTGAGGGAACAAGAATAATTAAAGAACACAACAATGGTTAGTAGGGGTGTTCACGATGTGGTGCAGTGCGGTTTTGAGGCCATTTTTAGCACTGCATTTTGTGGTGCGGTTTAGCCAAAACCATAACCACACCGCACCTCATTTTTGCGGTCACATGTGTGGTGCAGTGCGGTGCGGTGTGGTTTAAAGTTTAGCTAAAACCATAGCCGCGCTGCATCTCATTTTTATAGTCATATGTGCGGTGCGGTATTTAAGATGCGGTTTGAATGATTTGAAGCCGGTATATTTTTCGAATTTTGGGCTTTTCCTGCCTAGCCTAGAACTGCTTTTCCCTTTGTTTTGGGCCAAGTTTTAAGCTATTGAGCTAGTTTTTCTTTATTTTGGGCTAACTTTCATAATCAACACTTGCTAGGGCTATTAAACTATATATATATATATATATATATATATTTGAAAACTAAGGTTATTAAAATATTAATAATATATTTAATATTAAAATAAATAAATATATTAATATATAATAAGGTGCGGTGTGGTTTTCTCATTATAAAATCGCAAACTGCACTGCACCATGCGGTGCACTGTATTGTTACTTACGGTGCAATGTGGTTATGCCGTTTAGAGGGCGGTTTTGGTACGGTTTTTGCGGTTTGTGTGGTTTGGTGAACACCCCTAATGGTTAGTAATCACAAGTCAAGAACAAAAGATTTTGAAAAGGTTTTAGAAAACAATTTGGAAAATAAACTTTTTGCCTTAGAGAAGATGAAAGCTCTCTAGCTAGGGTTTTGATTGGAGACATAAGGTGAGTATTTATAAGTTAAATTAGGGTTTTTTGGGCTTTTTAATGATTTTTGGATGTTCTCAAGGGTCTATGGGTCAGCCCACATCAAAGCATGATGTTTTGGGCCCTTAAAATGAAGTTTTAAAACCCAGAAAATCTGATTGCCGAGTTGGCCAAACTTCAAATGGTCATAATACTCAATATAAGTCCAAATTAGGCGAATTTTATGTTTGCATTGAAGCCCAGGATGTCTATTTTTCAATGAAACAATCCTCACTAAAAAATTCTTTGTGGATCAAAAGGTATGGTCAAAATAGTGAGCAAATGTCATTTTTCAATATCGATTTCAAAGTGATTTGAGCACTTTTGAGCTATGATTACTTTCAAATATTATGAACTCTTTAATTACCATTGGTTGACATATTTCAAGCTCATCATTAGGGCTGGGGACCAAAATTTATTAATGGGTATAAAATGCAGTGTTTACAAGGCCTACTCACCCGTATTTCTTTTTAGGCCTTGGAGAAGACAAGCCCAATCTTCATTGTTGGACTTGGATATCACCCAAAAAGGTCCATGTTCACTGTTTTGGATCCTCAATTCTTGGTTGATTTATAATTTAAAAGTCCCATTTTTTTGGTACGAAATCTTGTCACGCATGACGCATATTGTTACTTATTGCAAACATTCCAATAGAATTAGTTTGTGCCCAACTAGGATCACATAATTTTTTATTTAATTGACAGCATGGTTCGTTTTAATTGCAGAATTATACACTCGTCGCTAACATCTATAGGTTTGTGGCTATTGTCACATGCCCAATTCATATCGTTTGAACTGGGGGCATGACAATATTTGATAATATATAATGGGTCCGTTTAGATTGAGCTTATTTTTGTTGAAATTGAAAACTGAAACTGAAAACACTGTAGCAAAATAATTTTTAAATGTGTGAATAGTGTCGTGGGACTCATTTTTAATGAAAAAGTTGTTGAAAAGTGGAATTTGTGGGTCTGTAAACAGTGCACGAATGTACTGTTCACGGTTGACTTGGTCAAATAGTGCGGCTGGAACCCAAAAAAAAAAAAAAAAGCTTGAAAACGCAACAAAACTTTCAGCCACTTTCAGCCCAATCCAAACGCTCTCAATATGACCTTAAAAAAAAAAGGCACAGATTACATTCATTCATGGGAAAAATAAGGGACATGTTCTAAATTGATGCATATTTTTATTCGTGTCACATACATACATGTATATAAGCACAGATAATAGTTATGGAAGATGTAGGAACTCTTCTACTTTGAAATTATTACATGCATCAATTTAGACTCTAGACTCCTAAACGCTGCTCTTGATGGAAGAACTGTATCCTGCTTTGTCATCATAGTATTTCGACCACAGCATCACACCTCCATACTTGGCACTACCTTTAATGGCCGGAAGCACTTTAGAAGTTAAATCAGCGGCTGGAATGAAGCCACTCCCAGCTGCATTAGGCGAAGCAGGAAGTCCTAAGAAAAATTTGGTGGCAGGAATAGAAGTAGTCCATTGGTTCCAATACTTTACTAGATTACCTGAGCTGTACTGGCATGGAGGGTTGTTATAGAACTGTACCCATACATAATCAAATAGACCTGTCTTAAGGGCAGCTCCCATATAAGCATCAGGAAATGGGCACTGAGGAGCTGCGGTTAAGTACACTTTCTTTCCTTGTTTGCTGTATTGAGAGAGAAACCTTGCAAGCTCATCCCAATGTTGGGTTGTTCCTCCTTCAATATCAAAGTCGATTCCATCCAAAACAGCTGCTCCAAGAGGGCGAGATGAGGATTGCCCTCCTAAGAAGTTATTCCAAAGATAGGTCGCTACTTGTTTAGCATCGTCAGTTGAAGAAAGAGAATAGCTCCCTGCACCTCCTCCAATGGATAACATCACCTTAATTCCTCTTGACTGACATGATTGTATCTCAGAGCTAAACCTGGTGCACCCATTAGTTGTTGGATCACAATGGCCAGCAAGGTTGATTTGGGGTTTTCGACCGTTGCCAAAGGTTGGAAGGAAAGCAACGTTGACAAAGGCATATTTACCTGTGGCACAAGTTTGTGCCAAGGTACCCTCATTTCCATTCTGACCCCAGTAGATTGCGATTCCACCAGCATTAGTACCAACCACTAGAATCAGAATTACTGATAAGAGGAAAGGTATTGAGCTTGACGGATTCGATGCCATAGTATAGTAGGTTTGTGAGTGTTCAGATAGTCACGGTTGAACTATATTTTTTCTTTTTGCTTGTGGTGTTCCGTGTATCACATTTTCAATCTTTTATAGGACAAAAGTAATCCTATTCTTACGGCCACAGTGAATGCTTTTGCGGAATTACTTCACATAAATGGTTGACATATGAAAATGCATTAAAGAGTCAAGTCGGTGTTGATCCCAGATCTAACCAAATCCTTTACGACTTGACTAGGATTTGCACAATTTCTTGATGAATTATAAGATAAGGACTGCCACTGTGATATTCACCAATAAGTAGATTTCTTGGTGGATTTTAACCAATACCCTAGTCGGTGGCTTGAATTCCCCACTTTATTTTATTTTATTTTTCTTTACTTTTTTACATATGCGATTGACAAAGATAACTAGAAATTTTGCTTTGTCTAATATTGCGTCCTAGTGCCGCAATTGGAATAGGAAGAGAGCTACTTGTCAATGCCGTGGTCCTGTGGAGTAATTACTAATTAGAGAGCAGAAAATATTTCACTTTGTTTTAACTGTAGTACGAAATTTTGTATTGTAGAGATTTTTTTGCTTTTTTGTGTGTGTGTGTAATTGAGGTAATAGCTTTCAAGTATTTTTGTTTAAAATGATGTAAAAAATGTGATTTAAAAAGTATTGTGAAAATACGTATCTAAAGTAATCATAGTGCAAAAAGTGTGTTTGATACTATGTTACAAACAATATTGGAGTGTTTGGATTCACGTTTGCCTGCCCCTTTGTTTTGTTTTTGTTTTTGTTTTTTTTTTTTTTTTTTGTTTTTTGTTTTTTTTTTTTTCAATGCTTATGAACAGTAACATCACATGGATTCATTGTGTAGGAGACAAAGTGCACTATTCACACACCGTTCACGCACTGTTCACGGGTCCCACAGTACTATTCACACATTTAAAAATTATTTTACTATAGTGTTTTTTGTTTTCAATTTTAGCAAAAATAAGTTGTATTCAAACAGACCCTATATTTTAAAATATGAAAAAAATATAATTGTGTTTGGTATGCAGGGATGGACCCATTTGGGGGGGGGGGGGGGGGGGGTGGAAGGGGCCCAGGTCCCCCGGCCCAAAGAAAAAGAAGGAAAAAAAAAATTGGCCACCCTAGCCCAAAGAATTTTTTTTTTAATGATTATATATATATATTTTTTATTTCCAACGTTGTGCCTCATTCTTCCAAAAATTTAGACTACCTCTCTTTTAGTTAGCCTAACCCAAATAGCAACTACCAAACTCAAAAACTTAACAAAAACAAAATTTTAAAATAAAAAATAAAAAATAAAAAATCTCAGTTAGCCCAGTATTAGAGTACTAGCATTAGATGTTCTAAATGGTAAATATTTAGTATTTAGAACACCAAATACCAAAAGCACTATTGTATGAGACATTTCAAATGCTATATTAAAGTAGCAAAAGTAAGTTTTGGTTTCTGATTTTTTTTTTTTTTTTTTTTTTTTTTTTGCAATAGTTGATGCTCTTAAGAAACAATATTATTTTTTGTGTGTGTGTATATATATATATATATATTTATTTATTTATTATCTTTGTTGGTAAATGATTACATCTTAATTTATTAAGAAACAATGATTTTGTGTATTGATCTTGATTGATAGTTTGTTAGTACTCTATGGATACCTATTTGGATTTTTTTTCTTCTTCTAATACTTCGGCCTCCCCTAACTTGAAATCCTAGGTCCGCCTCTATTGGTATGTGTATGTATTATTTTAAAAAAGTGGTAACTTTCGGACATGTACAATTAATGGAGGTGAAGAGAGAGATGAAGAAATTTGAAAGTGAAGGGAGAAGGAACGTGAAAGAGAAGGGAGGAAAAGAGAGTGAGTTGTAGTTATGTTAGGTCTTATTAAGTGGATCCCACACTTTTATAAATATTAAGTGTCATTGAGTAATGTTATTTGAAACCTAAAAATTGGTAAGCATTAGTATTGGTAGTGCTAAAAAGCTAAATTGCTATTTTTAGCACTATAAACTTCAATTAGTACCCAACATTGGTGGAGCCAAAGGTAATTTTTTTCGCCATCTTGCTATAGTAAACATCCAAGAGTAGTTGTATACTGTAGCAAGAAGGCATAAAAAAAATTATTTGTGTATTATCTTCTATCATTAAAAAAAACAAGTTCTCTCTTTTCTCACTCTCCGGTCTTCTTTTTTTTTTTTTTTTTTGGTAAAAGGGAAATATTATTAAACACGAAAGGAAAAACTACACATCAACAGAAGCCATACTGGCAGCAGCAAGTGTACAATAGTACAAACATAAAAAAAAAAAAAAAAAAAAAAAAAAAAAAAAAAAAAAAAAAAAAAAAAAAAAAAAAATTGTAATTTTCCTCTTTTCTATCATCATTTCAGACTCCTTATCACTTTATTATATATCCTTGTGTCAACATTCTCAAGTCTCACTCTTTTTTAGAGGAAGGTAAGAATTCTCAAGTCTCACTTAATTTCTCATCATTCACTTTTTGTTTTTTAATTTTGTTTGTAAAATGAAATTGTAAAAATTCATGTATTTGATTTTTTTTTTTTTTTTTTTTTGTAATTTCAATATAGTCAAGTTCTTTTTATTATATTTTGTATAATTTAAATTTCTTAATGACTATTCTAAAAAAATTCCTAGAGCAGCCACCGAGAGTGACTCCACAACTTTATATTCTCCATATTTGTTAATGAAAATTTCTCTTTGTTGTTATCTATGGACATAGGCCAAAGGCCGAATCATTTAAATCATTAGTATTCTCTTTTTTGTGTGGTTGTGTAAATTTTTTCCTTTCAAGTTTTCTTCATTCCTATTATTTGTTTGTGAGATCTTTCTCAAGATTGTAACAATTTTTACAATCAATCTTGTGTGGTAGTGCTTCAAGGAGCTATTTGACACAATAAACCGGTATCAGAGCCAAAATTCTCTACCTAGGAGTTTGAATTTTGAAGATTTTATTGATTGGTTCATGTATCTAAGGTAAGGAGATTTTATGGAATGAACAACATTGACATGTGGCAATACTAAGTTGTGGATGTCTTGGTCCAACAAAAGTTAAATATTGCTTTGGAATACAAATCTAAAGAGATAATAGATAAAGACTAGGAGAAGAAAACTAGACAAGGTTTTAGCACCCATCTGTTTGTGTTTGGCCAAGGATTAAAAGATTTTTTTATATATATTATTATTTATGTGGGGTCAGAGAATTTGTGGTCCTGGCCCACTTTCCATTAGGGCCCAAGGCCAGCGCCGAGGAGAGTAGATGCCGAGGACAAGTAGCGAAAGTCCAAATGGCCTAGAGATGCAACCGAGGATGACCCTGTCCTCGGCATCCCAAGGCCTAAAAGGGAAGAACGACACGTCATCAAAGGCAGCCTCCGAAGTGTTCTCAGAAGAAAAGGCGAGTAGAATGGGATTCGCATGGGGGTATAGTGTGGGAGTGGTTCAAGGAAAAGACGTCACATCTGCATTGAATGCGCCAACAAACGTCCTAGCCACATTGATGGGAAAAGACCCCTGAACAGTGTGGTTTTGGTTATTGCAACTAACAGAAGGAGGGGGGGAGGCGGCTGATGGGACAGGCACTCGAGTAATTACCTGCCTGATCGACAGATGGAAGGTCAGGATTAACTGAGAATGGCTATATAATGTAAGGATTCATGCGCCAAAATGGGGAGGGGAAGCAATTGTAACCAAAAAGTGAAAGGAATAATAAGAACATTAAGCTCAATGGACAAGGTCCATAAACAAACTTAGTTCACCTCTGTGCGTCCACCATGAACACCATGCCTAACCACTGTCCGGTGACCAAGGCCTAGCCTTTTAACCCACTCTCTACAAATTTATTGTTTGGGCCTTTAACGTTCGAGCCCAATAAACCAATTTGGGGTCGTTACAAATTGAGTCCTTACAATTTACAATGGAGACGAAAGCTGAAAATAAAAAAGGAGCTCAAGTAAATGACTAAGAGTTTGTAGAATTGACACTCATTTGAAGAGGAATATTTTTTATTGCCAAGACCATGAATATATTTTTATGTATTCGCATTTGGATGTTTTTAACAAAATATTGTTCTGCAAATTTTAGAAGTTCAAGATTAGCGTTAGGGATAAAACTACACTGTGTGTATTGTATGAATCATATCATATATAAAATCATCTATGTATAGTAAGGTACATAAACATATGCTTTAAAATGAGTTTTTTTTTTTTTTTTTTTGGGATTAAAATTTGTACTTTTATTCAAATCTAACAAGTTGTTAGACTTGTTTTTAATATAAAATTATTAGGTTATTTAATTTACCCTAATAAAATAACATGTTCATAAGGTTTTTTTTTTTTTTTTTTTTTTTTTTTTTTTTTTTTCTACAAAATTTGGACTACACACACTTAAACTTCACTTTCATATTAATAAATTTCTTTTCTATACTATGAACAAGGTAATAACTGACAATATAATCATTTTTCATTTTTTCGTTATTGTTATAAGTCTAAGAAACTAGAATACTATGAAGAAGTAATTTTTTTTTAATTATTTAAATAAAAGAAAAAGAAGAGATAGTAAATGTTGATGATGATGAAGAAAATTTCAATAAAGAAATAAGTTTGCAAAATGATGAATATGATGATAACATTGACTTAGATGACATTGATTAGGCAATATGATGAAAATAAATTATTATTTTGGGTCATTTTCAATATATGGTCACTTTTGAGTTTAATCAATTTGAATTTGTTTGTCATAAAACACATGCTAGTTTGATTTATTTAGTCATTAATGGAATATATTCAAAATTTATAATGAATATACTCTTTATATATGCATATCAATAATTTATTTATAAATTTTATTAAGTGTTTGTATATTTCACGATACATGATATAATACTATTCACATTTTGACGACTATGCTTATGTCAATGATTGATTTGTCCATCATCATGTTTTTAATTATAGACAAATAAACAGCTAAAAGGATCCTAACTACCTATGAACTTACAAAAAATTTCCTTACAAATAAGGGAATATTTTTTGGATGATATGGAACCTCGTCAAGGTAAGCCCTTCAGGCCCATCCTTGTGAAGTAAACCGATGCACGACCCTCTTATCTAAGGAAATATATTTATCAGTGAGCGACAGTGGAGGAAAATCTCTTGTATGCGTGCATTGAAGCATTATCACACACATTCTATGCTAATAAAATATTAATAAAAACATTAGTGACCAAATGTTGTAAGATGAAGACAATACACACAACATTGACAAGCATCTTCATCCCAATGCAAGCATGGCAGACACATTAAGTACTTAATAGTTTCAGTTACAAATAGAAACAAAATTGCAAATCATACAAAAATACTAACTTAAGAATAATTTCAGCAACAAACGGAAACAAAATTGTCAAAGAGATCTAGATACCCTTGTTTGTCAAAAAAAAAAAAAAAACTACAAGTGCATTCTTGTTTATAATTTAACAATAGAAGTAGATGAAATAGCACTAATCAATGTAGTTACTATATAGAAAAAACCTACACCGATAGTAGAGGTTAAAAATATGCAAATTAAGAAACACTTTAACCCCGTACCACTGAACATGTGCTCCAATGGGCTTGGGGTACAAGGTTAAATGCTCGAAGCAAATTCTTATCTCATCAATTATATGATAAGAAGAGATCTTGCAACTTGACAACAATTGAAGAGAAGACAATGTTTCAAAAAAGGGCAAAAAACAAAAAATAAGAGAATAGAAATATTGCAAAATTCGTAGTAAAGACAAAGAACACCACTCTAATATGATATTAACTATTTTTTAGAACCAAATAAAATATATATTTCAAACTTGACAAAAATTGTAAGAATCTCGTCAATCATATGATAAGAAGACATCTTGCAACTTGACAACAATTGAAGAGAAGACAACGTTCGACAAAGGGCCAAAAAAAAGAAAAAGAAAAAAACAAAAAATAAGAGAGTAGAAATATTGCAAAATTCATAGTAAAGACAAAGAACACCACTCTGATATGATATTAACTATTTTTTACAACAAAATATATATTTTTATATATATATATATATATATATATATATATATATATTTATTTCAAGCAACAACAAAACCTTAGTTCTAAAATTTGGAGTCGAATATCAATCCTCAACAGATTAAATTGAGGGACTAAAGTGAACCACACTAATGCATCAAGGTTTGTATCATCCCCCAATATGCTCTCTATAATACATCCTTGTATATTCATTTAAGGCATTTAAAAAAGTACGTCCCTAAGTATTCAATGTGTCTTATGAACAGGGTGTTATCCCTTGCTCAAAAATAATTGATAATTCTTGTACTATGTTCATTTATAATACCAATGTAATTTTTCTTAAATTTCTTAAGAGAACAAACTAAGATACTCTAAAAGATAGATTGAAGTAAAGAACAAACTAAGAACATTAGCACATTCTAAGACGAAATAAATTTTAGCATAATAAATAAAAAAGAAAAAGTTGCTAGCTTAGCATCTTGGAAGATTTTTCATCAAATTGAATAAGTTTTGTGTATTTGTTGCCTTTTTATAATATAGTATATGATTTTTATCAACATGTTTTATAAATAGGTTGAAATTCCATGTTAGTGTTTACAGATTATGCTTACCTAGAATTAAAGGTGAATTTACACGACCACTGAAAATTAAAATCCACTCCCTAAGGGATTATAACAATCGTCCATGGCCTGATTTGTTTTTCTCTAAATTTTTGTATCTCTTAATCTCAAAGACATCGCCTCATCTTTTAGTTTTAGGTTTGTTGTTGTTGTCGTAGACATAGCACCTTTTTAATGATAGCTTATAAAGTTTCAATTGTGATGTAATAGTGCGGAATGTTTTCCCTTTGAGTAGATTATATAGTAAGCGAAATATTTGTATCATTTTTTTTTCTCATCACATGATTGTTTGTCGTTGACATCAATATTTTCTTGTGGATTTAATTTGTTGTGGTTTTCATTTGGTGCTTTGTTCTATGTAGTTTATTTTCTTTAAAAGCAAAATTTGTTGCCAACATGAAATTGGATACACAAGAAAAAGAAGGATCTAAAAAGGTTTTTACTTGTGGGCAAGATTATAATATTTGGCTAAATTAGAACACTCAGTCCAAATTCCTATATAAGTCTATCTTTACTTAAGGCCGTTTCACTTTTTAAAAAGGTTTAGAAATTTGGATTATTTTTCATTAATGAATTGGGATTTTGGCTTAATCTTGTTTTTAAATTTAATCAAGTTGTATAAATTAGGGTTGAGTTCAAGTTACACCTGGTGTAACATACTTTAAGTAATGTTACGCCACTCAATATTTTTTAATTAGATGTAAATTTTGACAAATCTATCGTTAAATTACATTATCTTTGTATATCTCCATGCTTGCAAAATTTCAAGGTGATTAAAGATTAATAGTCATGTCATCAATCAATTATTTAAATTCAAGTTTTTGTAGTTTAAAATAATACATAAAAGATGAATTTATGGACCGAATGGTAAATAACATCTAATTGACATAAATGTTAAGAATATATAGAACATGTAATTCAAACATTGGGATTTGCAAATATGAATTCTATCAATTCAGCAAGGTTACACACGGTTGCAAGAATCCATATATGAGAATAAAAGATGCCAACTGTAATCTGTCTTTTGGTTTCTTTGTTCCATCCATTTGTAATCTGTCTTTTGGTTTCTTCCATGTGCTGCTGACTCTAAACATGGCCAGCACTGTCATTCATATATACATACAATATGCAGTGCAGATATAGGGGTTTGTAAGTCATCCAAAAGTGGACATGTTTACTTTTTGAAAGCTTAGGCCATGTTTGGATGCATAATTTTCATCACTCAATTTCCATTACTTAATTTCCGTCACTCATCACTCTAAAATACCAAGGCCGTTTGGCACCATCACTCACTTGCCATCACTCAATATTTTTCACATTGTTTGTAGGCCCCATACCTGTCACTTGATGCAGCTTTTTTTTTTTAAAGTACCCAGAAACTCGAACCCAGTGAAAAAAAGAAAAAAAAAAAAGAAAAAAAAAGGAGAAGATCGAACCCAGTGAAAGAAGAAAGGAAAAAAAAAGGAAAAAAGAAACCCAGGAGGAGAAGACCGAACCAAGAGAAGAAAGGAAAAAAAAAAAGGTGGTCAAAAGGTGCAACTAAGTTATGACTAGTGGGTCCCTATGTGTATTTAATTACAAAAATGCCATTGAGTTATGAGTTATGGAAACTGAAAACACCTAAAATGTGTTTCAAAAAAAAAAAAAAAACACCAAAAATGTGTTTTTAGTTTCTATAACTCATAACTCAAAAATCAGAGAAGTGGATCAAAAAGTCACTCACAACTAAGTGGGCCATTGTTCCAACCTTGGGCCTAAATGGACCATAATGGATTGGTCGCAAACCATTAATGTACTTTGAAGACACCACATTTTGTACCTATTAATAAATTTTGGTCCCCGGCCCCAATGATGAGCTTGACATATGTCAACTAAGGGTAATCAAAGAGTTCACAATAGTTTGGAAGTAATTACAACTCAAAAATGCTTAAATCGCTTTAAGATAGATATTGAAAAATGACCTTTTCTCACAGTTGTGACCATAACTTTTTAGGTACAAAGAAATTTGGAGTGAGATTTATTTCATTGGAAAGTAGATACCCTAGGCTTCAATTTGAACACAACTTTTGCCTACTTTGGACTTATATAGAGTAAGTTATGGCCATTTGAAATTAGGCCAACTGAGCAGTCTGATTTTCTGGGTTTTAAAACTTCATTTTAAGGGCCCAAAACATCATAATTTGATGTGAGCTGGCGCCTAGACTCCTATGAACGTCCAAAGACTATTAAAAAACCCTAAAAACCCTAATTTTAACTTATAAATACTCATCTTATGTCTCTAATCGAAACTTTAGAAAGAAAGAGTTATTTTTTGGCCTCCATCCTCTCTAAAACCTTAATTTCTCTTTTCAAAACCCTAGGATAGCTACTTAGAACTTTTTTTTTTTACAAATTAAATACCTCTTTTTAGTTAGTTCTAAGGCAAAAACTATTTTCCCAAATTTTTTTCTAAAACCTTTTCAATTATAAGTTTGTTCTTGAGTTGTGATTATTCTAAAAACTATTATGTTCTTCAATTATTCTTGTTCCCTCGATCTAATATTTGTGTTGTAGGCACTGAGGGGTCAGTTAAATAATCTCAAACTCATAATCTCAAGCAAGATGAGTGTTCTTTCCATGAACTCCTCTTTTGTTTAACATGATTCACATGAGTTCTTGATTTAGTTTCTCTATTTGTGTTATTTGATTTATTTGTTGATTTTGATTATGTTTAATATGTGTTAATATGATTTTAGGTTGTTTATAATTTGTTTTGTTGTTCTTGTCTCTTATTTTAGTTTCTATGCAAGTTTAATATGATTATTTGTTTTATGTTAGTCTAGCATATTTATCTAGTTTGTTCATGGTTAGTTGTTTATATTGTTTTATTTTTGTTTCATTTATGTTAGTTTAATCTTTAGGGTTTCTAACATGCTTGTTTGATTTCTATGTTTATATCTTGTTTTGGTTAAATCAATAAAAATGTGGTTTTTAGAATCTGTGCTAGAGGATGCGTGCGCGTGGTTTGACCATGTGTACGTATAGTTAAGTATGCGTACGCACCACGAACCCAGATTAGGGCAAAAATCTTGTTTTTACTTATTTAATCATTTTTCACATGTTCATTGATTATGTTTGACTCTTTTTAGGTTAATATATTGTGTTTAATTATTTTCCATGTTTATTTTAGTATTTTTGCCATGTTTGGTTTATTTAATATTTTTTCCTTGTGTGTTTTATTTAATTATTATCTTTTCTTTTCTAATATAATATGTTTGATTGTGTTTTAATTGTTTCCTCTTATATTATGGTGTTTAATATGTTGGGTGTGTTATTTCCTTAAGTGCACGATGTATGTTTAGGTTAAGGATTAGGGCTCTTTTAATAACTGTTTTATTTAAATATGGCCCAACAACACATAATAGAGGCCGGTCCACAAGTCGGGCGGTCTTGCATGCCTAACACCTTCCTAAGCTGTACCTGAACTCTAGACCCATAATCTGGTATGCAGACCCATGTATGTAAGTGATTGGCCCAAAATGCCCAATATGATTCCTAGACCTAATCTAGGTGGGGACTCCAATTTTTTCTTTGCCATGATCCATTCGACTGAGGCATACTCCCTTGCACCCACAGAGGCGACTTCGTTAAGGATAGAGATAAAGTTTAACTCTGACGTGTTGTTAGGCCATAATTAAATAAAGATTTTATTAATTGTGCCCAATTTGGTTTTATTTTGTTTTTTCACACACATGCACTTTGTACCCTTATAACCTTGGTTGGTGATGAGTGGGAAAGTGGAGGCTCCATTCAGGCCAAGACTTTCCAAAGTTCATCCCACCAACTCAAAATCTATGCTATTGCCTATGATGAGTTTTGAGTACGTAATAGTTTGCCACCAATCCACTATGGTCCATTTATGCCCAAGTTTGGAATCATGGCCCACCTAGTTGTGAGTGACTTACTGATCTGTCCCTTTAGCTTTAAGGAGCTTACCCATACGTAGATGAGTTTAAACCCCAACCATGTAGGGTTTCCTAATTGTGTGTGCATGTGTGTGCTTTTTCTGAATTGTTTGTTGGGCTAATAAAGTGATTCAATCTTTTTTTAGCCTTTTATGTTTTCAATTTTTTTTTTTTCAGGTTTTCAAGTTCTTTTTTAAACAAAATTTTTCAAAAAAAATATGTGAAGTTTTCACACCAAAAAAAAAAAAAAAAAAAAAAAAATTTTCAAAAGAAAAGTGTGAGTTTTCAGTTTGGTTATATATATATACATATATATATATATATATATATATATATAAATTCTAAAAAAAAAAATTCCAAAAAAAGTAAGTTTATTTGTAAATATTTTTTCAAGAAAGAGTTGCTTTCAAAATAAAATTTTTTCAAAAAATAAAATGTGAGTTTTTAGTGAGATTTTTTTATATAACTTCCTAAAAACGTTTTTCAAAAAAACAAAAAAATTGAGTATTTCGTAAGTAAATAAAAAAATCAAATTATGTTTTCAAAAAAAGAGTTTCCTTCAAAATAAAGTTTTTCAAAAACAAATCTTTTGAGTTTTTCTTTATGCTTTGTTTGTTTTGTTTGTAATTCTTCTGTAAAGATAGTTTTTCATATTTTTCAGTGTTTGATAGCACCAAAAAAAAAAAAAAAAAAAAAAAAAAAAAAAAAAACTGGTCAACTGAAATTTTTTTCAAAGGTTGGCCCATTCTAGTAGCCCATTTTTGTTTGATGTATTGAGTCTTTCTTTCGTTTTGTCTTGGGCCTTAAGCCTTTTCTTGTTTTGTCTAGGGGCATTAAGCCTATCCTTGTCTAGTCTCAGGCCTTAGGCCCACTTTTTTCTTGTCTAGGGGCAATAAGCCCATTATCGTGTCATTTGGGCGTTAGGCCTATCCTTTGTCATGTCTTGAACTTAGGCCCATCCTTGTTTTTTCTAGGGGCATTAAGCCTATCCTTGTGCCGTCTTGGGCCTTAGGCCCACCCCTGTTTTGTCTAGGGACATTAAGCCCATTCTCGTGTCGTCTTGGGCCTTAGGCCTATCATTTGTCATGTCTTGGGCTTAGGCCCATCCATTTTTTTTCTTTGTCTTGTCTTGGGCCTTAGGCTCATCCTTATTTTGTCTAGGGGCACTAAGCCCATCCTTGGTTTTGTCTAGGCTTTGAGCTTTCCTTGTTTTTGTTTGGGGCCTTAGGCCCATGTCATGTTGTCTAGGGTTGTTACCTTATCTCGTCCTTTGTTTTGGGCCCTAGGTCCATTCTAGTTTGTCTAGGGGCATAAGGCTCATGTCTTGTCAAGGTTTGTCAACTATTGGTGTCTTCATTGTTGTGTCTTCAAGTTTCTTCCTTTTAGGTCTTATCTTTCTTAAGACTTGTCTAAACTTTGTGGTCTCATTCTAGTTTGGTGTCTTCATAGTTATGTCTTCAAGTTTCTTCCTTTTGGGTCTTTTCTTTCTTAAGACTTGTTCTAACTTTGTGGTCTCATTCTAGAGGCACGGTTAAGAGGGAATTGAATGTAAAATTTATTGTTGGTGATCTTCATGAAATGTTTCTCATAAGGATAAGTCTCTTGTAGGTGACCCATCATTGCTCCTAAAAAGAATCTAGCACCAATTCCTTTGAAGACTTTGTGGATATGTATGATGTTGGTATACAAGTTTTGAGGATGCTATTAATAGTGGGCTTATTGAGAAGAGTGATGCAAAACCTCAAAAGAAGTTTGAGGTAGGGAATTCAAGTAATAATGGTAACAATGATGGTAAGACAAGTGAAGTTAATGTTGTTAATGTTCGAAGAGAGTTCACTCCATTAGGAATGACTTTATCCCAAGCATTTGAACCTTTTCAACCGAAGGACTCATCAAGTCATTGGATCTTGGAAGGTATACTCCAAACACCTCTGCTCCAAACTACAATGCAAGTGAGTATTGCAAGTACCATCAGAGACATGGTCATTCTACTAATAAGTGCACTCGTCTCCATCATGACATTAAAGACCTCATTCAATCTGGCAAGGTCCCTTTGCCACCCATCAACCTCCCAAACATCAAGACTAATCCTCTCTCCGACTACCATGTTGTCCCTCTTCCTACTTGGGGTTGATTGATTGAGAAGTTTAGTCTTTGTTATTGCATTCCACAAGAGTTTTTCATTTCAGTGTATTTTTCAATTCAAGAGTGTCTTTGTTATTTCAATTCAAGTATGTCTTTCAATTCAGTGAGTCTTTCAATTCATGTACTCTTTTAATTCATCAATAAAGTGGTTTGCAATGGTTTAAGTTTTATGCTAAGTTCTCAAAGTTTCAAGTTGATTTGATTCTCAATATGTGATGTTGCATGTTTGCCCATAACTAAACAATGGAAATTGGGATGAAGAGAGGCCATTATTCTGCTATCATAAACACGTTTCCCTTTGCTCGCCCCTTTTAAGCCTTCAAAATTGTTTTTTCTTTCAAAATAACCCTGGCAAGGATTACCCCCTACACTACGGGCAAGAAGTGGAATAAAGTGGTGGAAGTAAAAAAAAATATAAAAGTGAACAGAAGTGAATCAAAAGTGAACAAAAAAAAAATGTGGAAGTTTGAAAGTTTGAAAGTGATGCAAAGTAATCCTTGACCAAATTGTAACCCTCAAGAAAGTAAGTTTGAGCCTTTGTTATCTTTTTTTGTGAGCCAAGAACCTAAGCCTCCATTGTAAGCCAAGAAAAAGTCCTCTTTGATCAATTGAAGTTGTTCATGTGAACTACGTTAGGATTATTCCCTTTTGGGTACGTAGGCAACCTTGTGAGGTGCAACCACATCATATCATATAAATTGTGTAACTCATGTATTGAGAAACAAGATTTTTTTTTTTAGGATAATTTGTAGCACTTGTGCATTGCTATCATTTGTTTATTTCTTGTAAAAATGAAAGGACCTGCTAAGTTGAAAACCCGCAAGGGCGGTCTAGGCAAAAGTTAGGGCCTAAAAAAATAAAATAATAATAAAGTAAAAATAATGCCCGCTAGGTTGAAAACTCGCAAGAGCGGCCTAGGCAAAAGTTAGGGTAAAAAAAAGAGAAAAGAAAAGAAAAGAAAGTGACTTAGTCATGCTAGGGGCAAGGTGGAACCCACAAGGAGGATGTATCCTAATGATTGAACATCTCAAAAGTTATCCATAATGAATCAAGTGTTTGGTTCCCATTTTTACTATGCCTTTTAGGATGGTCCTGTTTCATGTCTTCTTTTCTAAGAGTTTGTTTGACCTCAAGTTTTGTGTATCTTATGTCATCTTTGTTATCCTTCATTCTTGGTGGCTTTGTGCGTTTGTCACTTCTTTAGAAACCGTCATGTCCGTCCTTGTCTTTGGTGTCTTCATGTTTGCTTGCAATCTTTGCACTGGTCCGTGATCTTTTGTTGTTTGTTTTTTCTTATGTTTTTTTGTGTTTGTTTGAATGTTAGATATCTCATGTGGTTTTTCATGTTTGTGTGTTTGTTTGTGTCCTTGTTTCATCTTGGGCCTTAGCCCCATCTTATACTCCATTTGGGCCTTAGGCCTATCCTCATTTTGTCTTGGGCCCTAGGCCCATCTTGTTTAGCTTTTTGTGTGTTTGCATGCTTGTTATGTTTATGTGCCTCCTAAATCGTTGTGTTCATCCTTTTTGTTATCTTTTGTTATCACATATTTGTTTCATGTTTTATGTGAGTCTTGTGTGTTTGTTTGTTCTTTTTCTTATTTGAGTCATGTGTGGTTATGTTTAGTATTCTTGCATGTTTGCATGAATCTTGTGTGTTTGCTTTTGCAAACCTTGTGGTTATGGTTGTGTATTTGTGTGAGCCATGTATGATTATTTGTGTCTTTGGCTTAAATGCTCATTTTTGAGTAGTCTGTTTGTGTTTGGACATAAATTGCTTGGTCAAGTGGTCCCTTTGGCATAAATTTCTCATTCTTGAGTGGCTTGTTTGTGTTTGGACATAAATTATTCAGTCAAGTGGTCCCCTCGGCATAAATTTCTCATTCTTGAGTGGCCTATTTGTGTTTGGACATAAATTGCGTTTGGATGTAAATTGCTCAGTCAAGTGGTCTCCTTTGGCACAAATTTCTCATTCTTGGGTGGCCTATTTTTTTTTAGATGTAAATTTCTCCCTTGGAGTGGTCCCCCTAACTTTAGGTAGAGTCCTTAAAACTCAAAAACATCCTAGATTTTCTTGTGGTACATTTCTTTTTTGCATGATTGCTTGCATGTATGTGTGTCATGAAGGTAGAGTCCTTAACACTTGAAAACATCTCAGTTTTTTCTTTTATGTGGTTTTTTTCACTTTTGTTGGAAGTGCACCAATCACCTTTTTGAGCATGCTCCCATGTTTGCATGTTTGCTTGCATGTTTGTGTGTAGTGTGTGTGTGGACTCAAAGTTTATTAACTTGCAAAATGTTGTCTCTTCAGGTTTTTAACTATACTTGCAATGCAAGCAAAGTTAAATGAGGGGCATCTGTAGACATTGTTGTGAAATTTTAAAGTACTCACAAGAATACAAATCGTACCAAAGTATAGTTTGACAAGAACGAGGTCGAACCCACAGGGACTTGAATGAACGTAGGAAAATTAATCAAATTTTAACCAAATTAATCCTAATCTAGTTTAATAAAAATTGGTTGTTTGCAATTAAATATACTAAGCAAATAATTAAACTAAGCAAAGATATAATATAAAGTAGTAAAGGGATGTAAACAATCTAGAGAAAGGAATTAAAGTTTTGGAATCCACCTTGTTAATTCATATCAACATATATTTATGATCATTAATTTTTACCAAACAATACATGATAATCTAGAAATCAATCTTGCTACCATAGAAAATATTATCATTAAAACTTCTATTTAAATATCTAAAGCATGTTCTTTTTCGCTTCTTAAGTATAAAATCAATTCATCAATTGTATCTATTGACAAACAAATCACAAGAGATATCCAATTTTAAAATAATAAAAAAAATAAACCAAGCATTCAATCAATTAAGATAAATCCTAAATCATGAGAAAAACATGATTGAACTCATTTCTAGAATCTCATCTTAGTCAATTGATATGAAGTAAGAACAATTTAAATTATTAAAGAACAACTATTGTGGAAAAAATCAAATCACATAAAATATTATTGATAATCCTTAACAAGATTTCATCCTCAACTCTAATTATAAATTTAGCTACTCATGGTAATTGAAATAAAACATAAGAATAAAATACTAAACATTAAACTAGACAAATAAAATAGAGAAAGAAATAGTCACAATGCTATCATGAAAAAAGGCTACAGAGAAGCCACATGCGGCACTGCCTCTTGCTCCAATTTTCTGTTTTGCATCCCAGCCCTAGCACTAGCCTTCTCAAACTAACCTAGAGGCTTATATATGAAAATAGCTGTCTTACACACTATGCTATAATCCTAATACAATCAGAATTAGGAATTCAAAAGCCACGCACATGCAAGGGACTCTGTGGTCTTGCTTTACACGCTGACTTCAAGATTTCACAAGCAAAACCCGAATGGCCCAAAAGCCTCTCTTCTTCTCTAATTTGTATTTCCGCTAAGTAAGAAGAAAGCCCACTAAAAGATATTCAAGACCTTAAACCCACAAATAGATGTCTCTACCAAAGTAAACTTCCTTTTTCATTTATTTCTTTTCTTTTGGCATAGCTCTACTTCTTTTTTCTTTCTTTGTCTTGCTTTTCTTTCCAAGTTGGGTTAGCAATTGAATTAGCCCCACTTTGCATGTAAAACCCTTATCACCTATTAAACAAAGATAATATATAATCAATTACAAGATAGCATAAAAGTATGGCCAAAAATGCAAATATGAGAGTATTTTATTATATATATTTCGTGCACATTAGACACTGCATTTTGTACCTGTTAATAGATTTTGGTCCTCGGCCCCAATGATGACTTGACATATGTTAACCAAGGGTAATTAAAGAGTTCACAATAATTTGGAAGTAATCACAACTCAAAAGTGCTCAAATTACTTTAAAATAGATATTGAAAAATGACATTTGCTCACTATTTTAACCATAACGTTTTATCCACATAAATTTTTTTAGTGAGGTTTGTTTCTTTGGAAATTAGACATCATGGGTTTCAATTTGAACACAATTTTTGCCTACTTTGGACTTATATCGTGTAAGTTATGGCCATTTGAAGTTGAGCCAACTAAGCAATCCAATGTTCTGGGTTTTAAGACTTCATTTTAAGGGCCCAAAACATCATGTTTTGATGTGGGCCAGCCCCTAGACTCTTGGGAACGTCCAAGACCATTAAAAAGCCTTGAAACCCTAATTTTAACTTATAAATACTCATCTTATGTCTCTAATCAAAACCCTAGCTAAAGAGAGCTATTTTTTGGCTTCCATCTTCTCTAAAACCCTATTTTCTCTTTTCAAAACCCTAGGACAGCCCCTTAGCACGTTTTTTTACAGATTAAAAACCTTATTTAGTTAGTTTTAAGGCAGAAACTATTTTCTCAAATCGTTTTCTAAAACCTTTTCAATTATAAATTTGTTCTTGAGTTGTGATTATCCTAAAAACTATTGTGTTCTTCAATTATTCTTGTTCCCTCAATCTAATTTTTGTGTTGCAAGCACTGAGGGGTCAGTTAAATAATCTCAAGCAAGGTGAGTGTTCTTTCCATGAACTCCTCCTTTGTTCAACATGATTCACATGAATTCTTGATTTAGTTTCTATTTGTGTTATTTGATTTATTTGTTGATTTTAATTATGTCTAATATGTGTTAATATGATTTTAGGTTGTTTAGAGCATCCGCAGCTGGAGGACCAAATGCCAAATGTAAGGTACATTTGGCATTTAGGCCCAAAATGTGCTCAGCAATTGGAAGGCCATATGGGAAATGCTAAATTTTTTTGGCATGTAGTTACAGTACCATACAGTACCATCTTAAATGTAAGATGGTACTGTAGCTAAATGGTATAAAAAAAATTAATTTTTTAATACTCCCTCCTCATTTTTAACCAGGAATTTCTCTCTCCTCTCTCATTATTTCTATTCTTTTCTCTCTATTCCTTCTCTCTTTCACATCTACTCTCTGCTCTCTTCAGACCCAAGACCCCATGGCTTCCTCAACGATGAAATCGGATGGGTCGGCGTGAGGGTTCCGATGGGTTTGAATCAGAGCTCCGATGGCTTCGATAGTGATTTCGACGAGGCTAGGCTGGTGGGTTTCTTTGGAGGTGTGGGTTTTGACAACAGTGGGTTGGTGGGCGTGGTTTTTTTTTTTTTTTCCTGGGTTTGCTAGTATATGTGATCGGCGTTGTGGTGGCTGTGGCATGGTGGAGATTGGTGGGTGTCGAGATCGGTGGAGCTGTGGTGGCTATGGCGTTGTGGTGGCTGTGGCATTGTGATGTCGGCGTGGGTGTTAATGGTTTTTTGTTTTTTGTTTTTTTTTTTTCACCAATCTGGGTTGATATGGATGATGGAGGAGTTGGGTTGATATGGATGATGGATTGGAGGAGGAGGCTAGAAGAAGGTGAAAAGTAAAGTAATGGAGGATTCTGGAAGGGACGCGTGTGGGGGAGAAAATTGAGAAAAAAGAAAAAAAGAAAAAATATATTTTATTACGTAGACATATTATTTTAATAAGTAGAAGAGGAAAATAGAGTTTTGGGATGTTGGGTGTATTGTAAAATGGTATAGTATAATTGATAAAGTAACTTTTTGGGATGGTAAAATAAGATGAGATAGCAAAATCGGTTGTGGATGCTCTTATAATCTATTTTGTTGTTCTTGTTTTATTATTTTAGTTTCTATGTAAGTTTAACATGATTATTTGTTTTATGTTAGTCTAGCATATTTATTTGGTTTGTTCATGGTTAGTTGTTTATATTGCTTTGCTTTTGTTTCGTTTATGTTAGTTTAATCTTTAGGGTTTCTAACATGCTTGTTTGATTTCTATGTTTATATCTTTGTTTGATTAAATCAATAAAAATGTGATTTTTCAAACCTGTGCTAGAGGATGCGTGCGTATGGTTTGACCATGCGTACGCATAGTTGAGTATGCGTATGCACCCCGAACGCATATTAGGGCAAAAATCTTGTTTTTATTTATTTAACCATTTTTCACATGTTTTTTGATTCTGTTTTACTCTGTTTAGGTTAATATATTGTGTTTAATTATTTTCTATGTTTGTTTTAGTATTTTTTCCATGTTTGGTTTATTTGATATTTTTTCCTTGTGTGTTTTATTTAATTATTATCTTTTCCTTTTTTAATATAATATGTTTGATTGTGTTGTATTTGTTTTCTCTTATATTATGGTATGATATTTAATATGTTGTGTATGTTATTTCCTTAAATGCATGATGTATGTTTAGGTTAAGAATTAGGGCTTTTTAATAACTTCTTTATTTAAATATGACATAGCAACACATAATGGAGGCTGGCCCATAAGCCGGGCACAAAAGACCCAATATGATTCCTAGACCTAATCTAGGTGGGAACTCTAATTTTTTCTCTGCCACGGTCCACTCGGCCAAGGCGTACTCCTTTGTGCCCACATACTCAAAGCTCATCATAAGCAATTGCATGAATTAGGAGTTGGTGGGATGAACTTCGGAAAGTGTTGGCCCTAAATGGAGCTTCAACTTTCCCATTCATCACCAACCATGGTAAATGGACAAAAGAACCAAGCGAAAGTGTGTGCAAAATAATATTGAAAAGGCTTTGTTAGTATTAGGAAATGGAACACGTTGGAGTCAAGCTTCTCTATCCCTAGTGGAGTTGCACTATGGGTGCAAGCACTTGCGACAAGCTTTGGGTTTCTCTAAATCAGTGGGAAGTACACTTTGGCCTAGGGTGGACCACCCGGAGGATGTAAATGGAGTTGCCACCTAGATTAGGTCTAGGAACCATAAATGTACTACCCTTGTGGAATGACTGATCTTTACCAGATCACGTGTTCGGAGTTTAGATATGGGGATGGGAAGGTGTTTGGCACCCAACCCCACTCGACCCGTAGGTTAACCTCCACTCATTGTGTTTTAAATCTTAATCCCATCAAAGGGTCCTCTAATATATTATTCTAAACTCACACACACTAACATGTATTTAACATCCAAACATGGCAAATGTCTCACACTCATCCATAGCATAAAAACCCTACCATTCATCTAGCAAAATACACCTAAGGGTAGCAAGTATATCACATAGTATACATCAACAAGGCATTAAGATCAAGCATATCCCAAAAATCCAAGCATAGCATCATGTTCATCAACCATATCATGCTCATCATCCAAATCAAATGCATGTTCATGCAATTATGCATGACTTACCTTACTTACCCCATTGCACCATATCACAAGGTATACATCAACAAGGCATTAAGATCAAGCATATCCCAAAAATCCAAGCATAGCATCATGTTCATCAACCATATCATGCTCATTATCCAAATCAAATGCATGTTCATGTAATTATGCATGACTTACCTTACTTACCTCGTTGCACCATAACACTTCAGTACCTATGCATCAATGCATGTTCAAGTTCTCATGAATGTTCATGTGATTCAACCAAGACATAAACCCTAATTATAAATTTATCAATCCAAGCATGTGAAACACGTTATTCTACTAACCCTAATGCTAAACATGTGAAAATTAGACTCAATGAGACCTAAATAGAGGATTAAAACAAAGCAAAACAAACGAAATCAAGAAGAACCCTAAATTTTCATTTCTAGGCATAAGCATGAGTGTGCCATACACGAAGTATGCATATGTATACATAAAGCATGCGCACGCATACATGCCCAAAAATACATTTTTAAATCAAGCAACAAAACAACAATCAAACAAAACCTAACATGCCTCTAATAAATTAATTCAACTTTTCATTCAAAATAAGGTGAGACATAACAGATAAAAATCAAGCATGCATAACATATAAATCAATCAAGAACAATAAGAACACAAGTTATAAAGGATCCAAATTAAGGAAGAGCCATGAAGAGAGACTCACCTTATTTATAGAACATAACTTGGTTGATATTTAACCAGCCCTTCAGTGTCTACACAACAAGATTCAATGAGATATCAAGAAAATCAAAGGATTCAATAGTTCATAGGTAATCACAACTCAAAATAAAAAGATGTTCTTGAAAAGATTGTTTGAAAAAGTTTTTGATTTTGATTAGAAAGTAGTTTCTTCCCTAATGAGTAGTAGAGAGTTTTTTGAAGAACCAAAAAATGTGCTTAATGCTTGATGTGCAGAAGGTTAAGAGAAAGAAAGAGTTTTGGAAGAGTTTAGGTGAAAAATCCTCTATCTCTAGCTAGGATTTTAGTTTGGAGGCATAAGGTTGTATTTTTATGTTAAAACTACGGTTTTCGAGGCCTTTTAGACGTCTTTGGACGTTCTCAAGGGTCTAGGGGCTGGCCCACATCAAGAATGATGTTTTGGGCCCCTAAATTTGAAGTTCTGAAACCTAGAAAACGAGTGTGTATATGCATCTTTCAAGTGTGTGCACGCACACTTGAATCAAAAGTTATGGTGAAAACTGTGAGAAAATGTCATTTTCAACATTGTTTTCAAAGCTATTTAAGCATTTTTGAGTTGTGATTACTTCCAATCTATCGAAATTACTTCAATTACCTTTTGTAGACATGTCAAGCTCATCATTGGGACTAGGGACTAAAGTTTGTTAATCAGGTACAAAATGAAGTGTTTACAAGTGGGTTTGGTTTTCTTGAGTATTGAATTGGGTGGGGAAGTTCTTGAGACTGATCTTGTAGAAACATGGAGATGTGGAGGAGTGGACTCTAGAGAAGGAGAATTTGGATGCTATGGGAAACTTCACACCAAGGTTTCCCACAAGGATTCGCACAAACTGCAAATTCTAGGTTTAGGGAAGAAGAACAATGAAGAACATAAAATAAAATGAAATTCTAAAGCATTAGGAATTGTAAGAAAATTAAAAGAAAAACTAAAGAAAGTAAAGAAAATAAAAATATTTTTAAAAACTGATGTGAATTATTTTGACATCTAAGCATTATGTGACCATTAAAATTTAGACACATCAGATCTCATTTAAATTTTTAAAATTAAACATGTCAATTTTGCAAACCGTTTGCCACAGAGGTATTTTCTATTTGTGAGTTAATGGTAGGGATTACATTGACTGTAAATTGAAAATAATAGGTACCAAATTGACAACTACCAAAATGTAGGGACCAAATCGACTGACCCCAAAATGGTATTTTCGCTTTTTTTTTTTTTTTCTTTTTTTGATAAATAATTACAACATGCTGCTAACCCCGCAACTCGAACCCTTTCCTCCCTAGACCCCCAAGCACTTTGTACATGGGGAGGTGTCAATTCAGCCACAAGGCCTTTCGCTTTTGATTGTGTGTGTGTGGCTTCTTGGAGGGTTGGGTTTGGTCATCTGGGCTTCCTTCCCTCTTGCTTGAATTTAAGATCTTGACATGGGCTTTTTAATCCTAGTTGGTTGAATGGACCATTTAGTCTTTTGGATGAAATTTTTGACGTTTCAAGACCCATTTTGTGTAAACAAGGGTTTTGCACATTAAAGAATAAGTCTACCCTTTCAGTGCTATTATTGCCTAGCTCAGGAGAAATTATAAAGTATTCTGGTAGATCACGTCATTTGTCCACAATTCCACTAAAAAACTTTCACTTGTTTAAAATTGTTGAGTCTGTAATTATTTTCTGTTTAAAAAAATTTTATAACTAACAATTTTAAACAAGTAGAAGTTTTTTAGTGGAATGGTGAACCACATCACTTGTCCGCCATGTGGATCTTATAATTTCTCCTACCCCAAGGAGAGTTATTTAATATTTTCTCAACCGTTGTCCGATAAATATTTTCAGTTCTAGATTGATTTGGAGGAAAGTTTTTCTAACTTCTGAAATTGTTACCTAACATTTGAAATCGGTCTAGAGGAAAACTTTGTTTTTAGTGGGAAATTAGATAAGATACATTTACCAAACGCGCAGTCAGTTAAAAATGAAAGAATAGGCGCGTAGATAATTATTAAATATCCGTTGGAACGGTTGGTCAGTTGACCGACACTTTACTATATTCAAACTAGAACATCGAATCTCGCGGAACAAACATAGGACTATCCACCACCACAAGTGTTGTTGCATCCATTACTTCCTAACAATGAAATAAGTTTTAAGAAAATTTTCATAGCTACAGTTCAGATTTTGCCTATTCTTGTTCATCAAAATCTCTTTTTTGATTACAGCGAGGTGATTTCTTTCTAGTTTCTACGGAATTTGCCAACTTATGTTCGAATTTTTTGAGGAATTTTGTCATCATCGATTAACCATTTTTGGCGGTGATACCTTCACAGCTACACTTTTTCTTAAAAGGAGCTCAAATTTCTCAGCTTGCCACCGAGAAAGAATTTTGAACATTTGATTGTTGTCATCTCCATTACCATTGCACATTACGATACAAACTGGTTAGTTAGTATTACCATTTAATTATCGTTTCTGTCGGGTTTCATTTTTTTTTTTTTTCCAACATTCATTGATTGCTTTGGTCTCTCTTGTGCGAATAAACCATGGGATTTCTGATGAGTACATATGATCAATTTTTGTTAACTTTGAAACCATTTATCAAATCTGTGTAGTTTGATCAGGGGATGGAGCAATTTCGACAGATTGGGGAGGTACTAGGGAGCTTGAAAACTCTAATGGTTTTCAGAGACAATATCCAAATCAACTCGAGGCAGTGCAGTTTGTTGCTTGATATCTTCAGTTTCGCATATGAATCAATAGCAGAGGAGATGAGACAGAACTTGAGGTTTGAAGAAAAGCACATGAAATGGAAAGTCCTTGAGCGGCCTTTGAGGGAACTCCAAAAGATATTCAAGGAAGGAGAAGCCTATATTAAGCAGTGCTTGGAAACCAAGGATTGGTGGGCTAAAGCCATTACCCTCTATCAGAACACTGACTGCATTGAGTTTCACATCCACAACTTGCTTAGCTGTATTCCAATTGTCATCGAAGCAATTGAGATTGCAGGAGAGTTGTCTGGTTGGGATCAGGATGATATTCAAAGGAAGAAACTTGTGCACTCGAACAAGTACAAAGGAGAATATAAAGATTTGAAACTTTTCCAATGGAAATTCGGAAAGCAATACCTCATTGCACATGATTTTTGCAATCGAATTGACACAGTTTGGAATGAAGATAGATGGATGCTTCTAAACAAAATCCAGGAAAAGAAAGCTTTGGGTGCATCAAAGTATGACAAGCAACTCATTAATCTCCTTTTCAGAAACTTAGACGGATCAGAGCCTCTGAATGGAAAACTCTTGCCAACTTCAATCCTTGTAGGGTCTAAGGATTACATGGTGAGGCGGCGGTTAGGGGGTGGCAGTCAGTATAAGGAGATCCTATGGTTGGGAGAAAGCTTTGCCATAAGACACTTTTTCGGGAATATTGAGCCTCATATTCCAGAGATTTCTTCATTATTGTCTCTTTCCCACCCAAATATAATGAACTATTTTTGTGGCTTTACCGACGAGGAAAAGAAAGAGTGTTTTCTGGTTATGGAACTCATGAACAAAGACCTCTCCAATTACATCAAAGAGATTTCTGGCCCAAGAAAGCGGAATCCATTTTCTCTTGCTGTTGCACTTGATCTTATGCTTCAAATTGCAAGAGGAATGGAATATCTTCACTCAAAGAAAATTTACCATGGAGATTTGAATCCTTCTAACATTCTTGTCAAAGCAAGAGCCACCTCAACAGAAGGTTTCTTTCATGCTAAGCTTTCAGGGTTTGGACTATCCTATATTAAAAATGGCATCCAAAAGAGCTCTTCAAATCAATGTGGAACTGGAACCCTCCCATTCATTTGGTACGCACCTGAAGTTCTGGAAGAGCAAGAACAGACAGGAAGTGCTGAGAATTCCAAGTACACAGAAAAGTCTGATGTATACAGTTTTGGAATGGTTTGCTTTGAACTTTTAACTGGGAAAGTTCCTTTTGAGGATAGCCATCTTCAAGGAGACAAAATGAGTCGAAACATTAGGGCAGGGGAGAGGCCACTTTTTCCGTTCTATGCACCAAAATATCTGACCAATTTGACAAAGAGATGTTGGCATACTGATCCAAATCAAAGGCCAAGCTTCTCATCCATTTGTAGGATTCTTCGCTACACAAAACGGTTCCTAGCTTTGAATCCTGATTACAATAGCCAGCCTGACCCGCCAATGCCATTGGTAGATTACTGTGACATTGAGTCAGGGCTTTCGAGGAAACTCTCTTTCTGGGGGAGTTCTGATCCGTTGCCTATAACACAGATCCCATTTCAGATGTTTGTTTATAGAATTGAGGAGAAAAAGAGAACAAATACAAGCCTAAAAGATAATTCAGAATCAGGAAGTGATGGAGCATCAGCTTGTGGGGATGAAAATGTGACCATAATGGATGATCCAATATTCTTGCCAGCAAATGACAGGAAGGCTTTAGCTTCACCTGATAGCAAGAAAACCTTTATGTCAAGGAAATCTTTAGATTTGAAGGCAAACAAACAAGCAGGTGCTCTTCTTGTTTATTCATTCATAACTATTTCTCTAGAATAATTTAGAATAATATTAATTATTTGGAAGAGTATAATGCTTATAATGCCAAGAATCACAACAGATTTAACAATCTCTGAACAGTTATTTCTTTAAATAATACACCTTTTAAGCCCATCATTTCAAGTTCTTCATCTATGTAATATGGAATTTGACACTAGGAGAAAATGCAAAACAGTGCCAACTAATTTAGACAGACTATAAATATGCTGGCTATCCACTTTAACCTGCAGCTGAGTAAGAAAATATCATGTAAATGTTTTTCATTACAACATATCAGATGCAACTTGTGAAGAACTAGAATTGTTCAAAACTCTGCGACTACTACTTTTGCGAAAAAAAGAAAAAGAAAAAGTGGAAACAACTTGTACTGCTTCTAAATTGGTTTTGTGATAGATTTTCCTTGTAAAAGGTCTGGGAAGTATGAACATAATAGTCTGTAATTTAAAAATAAAAATAAAAAATGTTCTGCTCTCTAGCATACTCTCCTATCATCACTTTATTGAACACAAAGTAAAGAAGGAGAAAGATTCAAAGAATGCAATTCTATCAAAGATATTCTAGAATTATGCATAGAATGTATACTGAAGTTTATGTGGCACCTGGTCATTAAGTTAATCTGGCAGTCAAAATTTACTCACATGCTTAAACTATTTTACTGTTTCAGTGTTCTTGGTCCTGTTTATTACTTTGCTATGACACTAATCAATCACATTCCAGTAGTTTTTGCAATCTGAGATTGAGTTTCAGATGCTTCAGACATTAACTTATTCTGGCACTGGAGACATTCTTTTGAAAATATTATCCATTTTCATGTGGATTCTGTTATACAGGAACACCAAAAGGACGATCAGTAAGGCCTCCACAACTTTCCCCTTGTGGGCGTAGTATGAGAATGAGTTCAGAGGGCCAGCTGATGGTGATTAGTCCAACAATGATGAGTCCAAGAATACGTAGATCATCATCTGGTCATGCCGCCTCAGATTCCGAACTCCCATAGTCTTAAATCTTACCAAACCATTTGCCTCAGCAACAGCTTCACTCTTTTAACTTCTAGACATCACGTTAATTGTTAGATTCTCAGCCAACAACAAAAAAGAAAAAAAAAATAGTGAATTGTTAGATCAGAAATGTTTGGCCGTAGAGTAGGGCATTTTTGCTCAGATTATAATATTAGATTTTTTGAAAAGATGTACAGTTCAGTATGCCCTGCAGCAACTCATTACATCTGTATTATTCTTTATTTTGTGTGAAAAGGATTTTATTTTTATTTCGGTTTTTTTATTCATTGGAGAGAGAGAGAGAGAGAGAGAGAGAGAGAGAGAGAGAGTTCAACACAAAAAATAAAAGAAACTACAATGTGGGGATTAAGTAATTGAACTGCTGTTAAGCAGAAAACATGCCCAGAAGAATGAGCAAAGTTACATCTGAACATATCTGCATTGACATGCTAAATAGATGTCACATTTTTGGTAAGCATGTATCATATCATACAATACTTGGCTAAATCACAAGTTAATGCGGAGCTAATTAAAATGGATATGGTATAAAAAACTTCCTTTATCAGGAGAGGCCACCCTGGTAAAACATATCTCACTACTTGAAAATTTTAATCGGAAGACTACATAGCCACATAAATATACAGTTCTGAGTAGCAATCATGGTATAACCTAAACCCTTCTTAATAATTAAAGTTAATTTACATTCCTTTTCTGCTACTGGTTTGTTGGCAAGGTAACTGCTTGTGCAGGATATACACCACTCAAAAAATTATTGATACCACAGCTCGTGAATCTTCTCCAACTCCAGCGAACCTTGTTAACTTGTCTAAAAGATCTCTGGTGAAAATGATTGGAATCATTCATTGAAGAGTACCATGATCTTTATTCACTTAGCTTCTAATTTTTTGAGGTAGTGCAACTCAAACCCTGGTTTTGTACCAGCTATGCCCATATCTTGTCAACTTCCACTAATCTCTGATCTCAACAGTAAGGGTGTAACGTGGAGTACTCATCAAAGGGCAACAGCCAGAATCGGCAGGTTAATGGATTTCTTTGTCCTGTGCAATGCCATGTGGATGCAAGACAACTATAAAAAGCAACTTAGAAGGCTCCATAACAACTGTGTTCCCTCTCTTAGCCTTCAACCAGAGCAAATTTCAGGTCCAACTCATTTCCAACCAAAGAGGACTTTAGATTAATTGTTGTCACTAGCAAGCTAAGGTGATATGTTTGAGGAAGAGAACTGATTGCTATTACAAACATAGAGAGAACAATGTTTCTCACACCATCTGCAATAGTTTCATGCTTCCACTTGAGTTAGCAGCAACAACCACATTGGACTTTTTTCCCCAACAGACACTAGAAACAAACTGTCCCTTATCATCACCAATATCATTTCCAGAAACAGGATCAGTTGATCCAAATTTGTAAGAAGTGATTGGCATTGGCAGAGATCTATAATAGCTGTATACCTGAAAACAAAGGGGAAATAATTGCAGTTAGAAGTTGAACATAAGGCCTTGATTCTCGCAAAAAAAAAGGGGTTATGAAGGATCTATGTATCTTCTGGCTATTCACACAGGGATGACATCTCTAATAGGAAAGCCCATTAGTGTTACTTGATGGGGTGTGTATCAGCTGCTTGTGATCAGTATTCTAGATCTTATAATTGGATAATATTTAATAAATTAAATGCTGGCACCTAGCCCACATCATAGAAGCAGTTTCATAATTCCCTTAAGAGAGAGGATCTTAGGAAAAAGGTAGCCTCTCAAACCAAACAGATTTTTAGATTTCTATTAAAAAAAAAAAAAAACTGCACTCAAGTGCTGCAATTTTAATGGTAATAAATGCATCCATTCTCACAAGTAATAATTTAAGATGTTAGAATGCCAAACTCCCAAAAGACGAGGGATTTCGATAGTTCTTAGTTTATGATGACTACAAGATCAGAATTTTCTGCAATGAGGCAACATGAACTACCACGCCTTTTTTATAATCACTCCAACATCGGAGTGCTTATGCCACATAAAGTCCCATAATAAAAAATTAACATTATCAAAGTGAATTTTGACATCAAACAATTTTACCTCATTAGTTTCTGAGCCACATACTACGTATCCATCCAAAACAGACAAACCGACAAAATTCTGAGCAAGCAGTAGACAAGGAGTTAGAAATAAGAATTATATAGTGAATGCTCAAAAAGAGATATAACATACACAGACCACCCATACTGATACAGATACATACACATTTGTGTTCATGTGTGCGCACTTGTGTGTGTGTGATAGTGTCTAATAGATAATCTATGATGGTGCCATCCCATCCAGATTGATAAGGCCTCACCCATTTTCACATAAAAGGGCGAGTCACTACAATATTTGGGCCATTTAATTTATCAAGGGCCTTTTACATAAGAGACAAGGTGAAAAGCATGAATCAAATACTTATTTGTCAAAAACGAAATGTACTTTTTGGCCAAAACAAGTACTTCGATTCCTCTTTCAAGTATAAAGAAAGACTACTCAACAAATTCATGAATAATGTGGAAGATGCACACCTTTAAGTTTTATTTTATACACACACACACACACACACACACACATATAGATTCCAATATTGTCATATAGAGAAACCAACCTTCTCATTAGTATGACCAACAAAGGTTAAGCTACAAGCAGTGGAGGACAACCCAGTTGAGCTAGTTTTACTTAGATCCCAAAGCTTCAAAGTATTGTCAGTAGATGCAGAAACAAGGGTTTCTGAATCTAAAAATTTTACATAGCTGACAGCTTTCCCATGATCAGCTAATGAGCACCAAGGGATTCTTGTATGCCGAAGATCATAGCAGTAAATCTTGTAATCAGCGGATCCAAAAGCCAATAGATGAGTAGAGTAAGCCGAGAACTGAACACAGCAGACGTTGGCCGGGTTCCAAATGGTGACAATAGAATCTTTCTGCAAAAATAATCACATTAGAACCACTCCCCTAACTTTGTATAACAAATTCTCTCATAAAGATTATTACAGTACATTTAAGCAATAGTATGAGTTCAAATGATAGAATAACTAGGACCTTGAGGTCAGTAAGGGAACCTCAAATTTGGCACTTAATCATACTTGATACCAATGATCAACACTGATTTAAAAGGAAGTACATAATCATCAAAAAAGGTTCCATTGAGCGGTTACTCCAGTTGACCAACTAGACCAAAAATATATATCCTATGTGGGTCTAACAAATTGTGATGGATAGCCCCATATGTAAAAATGCTTGTAGAAGGCAATGAGGAGAGAAAAAACTTATTTCTTGCCCAATCATACAAAAATAGGTGGCTATGGATGTATTTGTGTTTCTGTGTGTAACATAACTCCTACGCTTGGGGTTCTCTTTCCCCCCTACCCTCTTTCACTTTTGAGTATTCTCAAGAAGGATAAATAATCAGCAATTGTAAATTTTAATTCATGGAAATACTAATATCAAGCAAGCTAAGCCATTATTAGATGACATGAGAGAGCATGCCTCATTAATGCTCCACAGTTTCACAGAACAGTCATCACTTCCACTTGCAAACTTTGTGGGGTCGGATTGAGAAAAGTCAACAGACCAAGCCCTCTTTTGGTGTTCCATGTATTGAGAGAATCCTTGACCAGTGCCTGCATCCCACATCTGGATTCCATCCATGCCCATTAGATTACAAGAAAATCACCAATAGTAGTTGTTAAAGAATATTATTAAACTCAAATAAAAGGTCGAGGATAAAAATATTACTGACAAAAAATAAAAAATAAAAACTTTTGGTGACATGAAATAAAAGACAAGGATCAATATTCCCTAAGTGAAGCATCTTTCAAAAGGAAACAGATGGCAATAAATAGTTTTGGAATTGAGTTCCTCATCAATCATCATGCATATATTTCCTAATATAAAAAAACTACAGCCAAATGCCAGTAGGCTAGTACCCATTTTAATCAAACGTACTAATGCAGTGCGTCACTCAGTAAAGTTATGGATACAGACCTGCTCTAACATCATATTGAACTTAGGTACACTCTTAGAGACATTCTCTGACAGCAGGTAGTCACAAAAAGCATCAGGGAAATTATGATAAGGTGATCTTCTTTAATATGGCTACTCTATTACAGGGCTCCAAGGTTTCCTTACTACACTTGGTTTAGGTTTTCTTTTAACAGTACCCTTATAAGGATTGAGAGCCTATACAATGACTACTATTGGACAGTTGTTTCATACAGTTCAATGTACAGTTTTCTCATTATTTTGACTTGAGGCTTCATACATACTTCCACAATCAGATCACCATTCACAGAAAATGATAACACACTTCTAAAGCCTAGCAAATGACTCTACTCGTGATGGTGAACCGCTTGAAGATGCTACCTTCTGCTGATGGTCAGGAGTCTTTTGTAGCTTAAAGTGACACATCCTGATAACTCACATGCAGTTCATATAGTCAACCAATTTATGATGGCACCTTGATCCACTCACTATGCAACAGTTCTTCACATTCTCCAATATCTCAAGGTCATTATATTCCATTAACTTTACTTCTCCTCCCAGTCACCTCTCATGATTCACACTTACACTGAGGCAGAATGGGTAGGAGACTTTACAAACAGGCACTCTTCTATGGTCTTCTGGCTTCCTACTTGGTGATTCTATTATCTCATGGTATAGCAAAAAAGCGGACTATGGTCGCTTAGTCTAGCACTGAAGCAGAATATAGGGCATTTTCTGATACTACATCTGAACTTCTATGGTTATACTGGCTTCTACAAGATAGAAGTGTCTGTTCATCTTCTCCCACTCCTACCAACTATGGTAAGAGTAATGCAATACATATAGCACCAATGATATTCTTCCATGAGTGAACCAAACATATTTAGATTGACTACTATTTCATTTGCCATTGTATAACATTACAGCTTCACTACATTGCCTCTCATGTCCATCATCATCTACTTTAGGATATCTTAAAGTTTTGCTCCATTGCTTCTCATAATCAACTGGATGAATCTTCACCAAATCTCATCCACTGGGATGGTTTTGGGATCTAGAATCCAAACTCAAGCTAGTCCCTTGAAATCCATTTTAGAGTTTAAGGAGAGACTTAGAATATAAGGTTTAAATCCCAATTGGGCCCAAGCCCAATTCACTATTGTACTACACTAAGTTTAGGTTTCCTGAATACACTAGGTTTAGGGCTTGTGTAGTGTACCACACTAGTTAGGATAGAGGGCTTGTGTAGTGTACCACACTAGTTAGGATAGAGAGCCTAATATAAAGATCAGATGTAATTTAATTAGAATTTATTTGAGAAGACCAAATATAATTTAGATAGAATTCATTTAGTGTCTGGGTTCTTTGTCCAACAGAACAATGGGTTATAATTCAGTTTTTTTTTTTTTAATAAACAAAATATAATAATTTAGAACCCTTTATAACTCTGACAATTAGTGCAATGTTGATGTGAAAAAATTTAAACTATCAAAAGCCTATATGGCAGCATATGAAGACCTATGCAAAAAGTCAAACACTTCCATTTTATTATTATTATATAACACCTATCTCACAGGTGAAAAGTGAAAACAGAACAAACATATATAACAAGTAAAAACATTATGTGTGAGGAATACACACCTGAACCACACCATCATAATCTGTTGATGCCAGATAGTTCTTGATGTAGTTGTTCCAGCAAACACAGCTAAGCTTTGATTTATTTGACATCTCAACAATGGGATAATGGATATCGACAGAGTCATCTAAAAGAGCAGAAAACTCAAAAATTTTGATTTTCTTTGATACTCCAGCTGCTGCAAGGTAGTCCTCATCGCGGTCAAAACTTAAAGAGCAAGTCACATTTGCAGAGTTGAGAAGATCTCCATTTCTTAATGTCCCACAGACTTCAAACTTGCTATAGTGACAAAACTTGCATAAACCTTCAAAAAAGGCTCCAAGCCGATCAACGCTTTTCTGATTTCTGCTTGGTTTTTCATGTTCATTTTTTACATGTGTCCACCTTTCTCGGTTATTTAGCACCTCTTTATCAGAGCGTTCTGCAATGGCATTTTCTCTAAGCTGGATTTGGGATCTCATGGAGAAGTAAGCATTCTCTAGCTGACCAATATTTCTCATCAATCTTTCTTCATTTAATTTTGAAACTGAAAATGATCTTGGTGACGCACCTGAATTTATAGAATCTAGAAGATGGAACCCCAATTTCCCTACGTTAGGAATTTCTTCCTGTCCCCAAGAAAAAGCTGTGGATGTCCCTATTAAGTGCCTTCTCTCAGCCAATTTAATATCTTCTTCTAAGCATTCTATATCTTCAGCTAACTTGGAGGCATGATTCTGTTTCTGTTCTTTCAATGAAATTAGGAAATGAAGTAATGGCTCTGATTCACCATCATCAACAGAACCAGATACTGAGAAATCATCCCCAGAATGCAATTCTTGGGATCCAAATAGCAGTTCAGACTGGAGTATTTCACTGTGGCACAGCAAATAAAAAAACTTCTAAATCCGCCACATTAAAACTATGTAATGGACCAAGAAATAGCAGGATTTATCATCAAATCAAATACATTGCAGCAGTTGATATCCAAAATTTAACAAAATTAATCAAACACAGTTGCAGCTTGTAATATTATATTTTCAAGAAGTGCAGGGGAAAGTAAAATTAACAGATAGATGGTCAAATAACATGTTTTTCCAGTCAAAAATGTCAGAAGCCTTCAATGGATGGTTCAGCGACTGATAAACATTTCCTCATAAGGGTCTATAGATTCACCTGGCTAGAACAGCAACTGAACATTATCCTACCCCTGAGCTATTTTTCTTGAATCCATTCTACATCTATTATCATGAAGATTTTCCAGGTGGGACCTAGCACTTGTCTACAAATTCAGGGCCTTTGTTCTTCATCATGCTGGAACCCAACACAATAGCTCTGATATTTTCAGGCCTATACACTATATAGGTTTGAGTAGGAATATTCCACATTTAAGAATATGAATAACTATTTGGATTACAAGTTGAAACCCTCAACCACTTTCGCTGAGCATTTGAAGGTCTCCCATTAGAGGATCGTTGATGTTCATAATATTAAATGAAGCTAAATGTAAAATTAACACAATATATCTGAACTGCTTATGAACTTAAGAGGTTAAGGACTCAAGATGCTTCGGCTTCATCATTAGTTGGCAGAAGTGCAATTATACCGCATATTGGTAGCTTGAGTTACTAAAATATTAATGACTAGCAAGACCTAGATACTTTAATCTAAATTAGGATAGGTTGCTAAACACACCTCAAAGACAAACACAAAAAAATGGGGGGCACCCACAGGGAGGGGGGGGGGGGGGGGGGGGGTTTGTTTAGCAAAAATTGTAACTTCTGGTGCATATCTCTGATATTTAATGTGGTACCAATGTATTGAAATATTCATACTTCAATGATTACAACCTCTACATTTAACAAAATGTTTAGAGAAGTTTGAAATTTAATGGTAGAAGGTAAAATAACTGAAATGCTGCATATAATGATACCTAGTTGTTGGGCGAGATGAAGGTTCAGGATGAAGAAGCCAAAGACAAAAGCCCGCCTCCCTTGGATTTTCTGAGAGAAAATTTGGTGGAAGAATCCGATGGCGCAAATCCAACATCACTGCAGAATGCGCCTCGCATGATTCAAAAATGCAGAGCAACTGATATAAAAAGCTGCATTAGTATTAAAATAGTATTTCAATTCAATTTTTAGGATGGAATCTGAAGAGAAAAATTAAAATTTAAGAGAACCAAGTACCAAAAAGAAAAATAAAGAACTAATCAATAGGAATATGAAGCAATTGAGTGAATGAAGATTGATGCATTTTCATTTCTTGTGCCAAATCTATTCATAGAAATTTATATTGCATTCATACTCAAGTTAGAAATGCCTCTCCCAAGGTGCACTAATCAATCATATCAATGAGATATTTTACTTCATCGGGCTACTTCAGGATTTAACTCATTTACATTTGAATGATATCATTGCTACTGCATATGAAACGTGGCTTCAAATATTCAGCAGGTGCTCCCAATCCACCCCTTCCACAGGCCCCATGAATGAATGTCTTACACCATACCAAGATACAAATAGGTATATCTTGGTAGGGGTACATAATAATATCACTGTATAGATGCCATATACCAGAAAAATTCAGTCTTAAAAGGTCCTCATAACCAAAATCTCATATCAATTTTAATTTATATAATGGTTTTCATACACAGCAAAGTGAGCTTATATTTAACATACTTGGCTTAAGCATCAAGTTTGATGTAAAAATAACTTAACAAAGAAGCAATAAGCAATACTCCAAGATTTTAATCTTATCTTTCAACAAACACATAACTACAAAACCAATTAAAAAAATAAAATTCTCACCTCAAAAAAAAGAACACCAAGACCATAGATGTTTGATGAAAATGTGCAACCTCTCTCATTGAGATTCTCTGGACTAGTATACCACTTCTCTTCTGACTGAACAGTTGCAGAAACGTACTGTTGTGCTGCCAGTGATTTATTTTGGCACCTGTGAACAGTTACAGGAATAGTCTGCTGTGTAGCCAGTGATTTATTTTGGCAGCTGGAATTGTTTTGAGACTGAAGTTCAGTGTGTCCTGAATCTTCTGGACCAGTGATTGAAATTTCAGTCTCTTTCATTGATTTAGTACTTAAGCCACCATTAGTCATGAAGTAAGGCTGTTGTCTAATAGAATTCATTTCCTCACATATTCTTCGCTGCTTTGCACCCAAACTAAGGTAGGCATGCTCATCTTGTTCCAATGGCCTTTTCCGAAATGATTCTTGACACATCACACCCTCTAATTCTCTCACGGCTGTTGAGGAACCAGTGTATTTAACTCTACTTGATTGCAGTAAAAAGAAACAAGATGGCTGTAAGTCATTTAAGACAACTCCTTGAGAGTGTGCGAAATCCACTAACTCCACAATCTGCCTGAATATAAGCACACTTTCAGCTTTGTTTAGTTTACTATGCCCAGGTTTAAGCCATTCCCTTAGGCTGATCCCATCATTGAACAGTTCAGGACCAGACCTATCAATTCTATGTGTGGAAGACTGACCATTGTTGGCACTTAATTTTAATAAAGCACTAGAAGCTACCTTAGTTACATCGTGCAGCTTTTCATCATTCTGGTCCCCAATTGCACCACCAAACCCACTGCAGGCCTCTGGGGCTCCACAGATAGATCCCTTTCCTGCCAAGGATTTCTTCACAAATAGCTGAGAAAAGCTAGATGTTGACAAGGTTTTCAATCGAGCAGGAGTAGTAGATAGTGAATTGCTTGAGATAATCTTGTCTTCACTAGCCCTCATATATGCAAAAACTCCCTTTGGTGCAGGATCAAGTAACTTGCTCGACAAAAGCTTCAGACTCCTCGGGTCAGAATTCATAGTTACTAACTCTTCTCTGACTCTCAACAATATTTGATCCTTGCCAGTAGAAGCCAAATCGCCCTGTGAACCCTTACTTCTAGACCCACTTGCTAACTGATATAGATATTGCCACTGGCCCTGCTTAGCTTTGTTGGGGCTACTAACTAAATCTAAATTTTGGTTCCTATAATTTCCCACTGTTAACTCTTCCACAAAACGCCCTGTATCAATTGTAGAACTAGTAGTCAGAGGCTCAGAACCATCTAAAGAAGCTATGCATCTATTTAAATCCTTCCCCTCCATGGCAGCCAAACAATCATTTTCTGATCTCTCCAGCCATTCACCTCTCACAGATAAGCAGGTCACTGGTGATCTCGAGAAATTTTGACCCTCTGGTTTCAGGGAAGGATCAAAATCTTTTCTTTTAAGTTCTTCATTTCCTACTGCATCATTTACAGCCATTTCCTCTGCAGCTCGTTTCATACCGTCGGAACACACCATTTAATCAATATGAATGTTTTGTTGTGCAAATGACCTACTCAAATGAAAATTACATTAGAAAAAGGGGGGGGAAAGATGAATTCATGGCTGAAATACAAGAATTAGAAAAAGGGGGGGAAAGATGAATTCATGGCTGGAATACAAGAATTAGAAAAAGGGGGGAAAAGATGAATTCATGGCTGGAATTTAGGATGACATCCAAAAAAAGAACAACAACAACAATAACATCAGCTCCAAAAAAGAATAACCTAAAAGGGAAGAGGGGTGAATTCTAAATCAGTTGAATCAATATCAACACAAAATGAAATAATGAATTAAAGCTTTTCAACTAATGGAGAGAGAGAGAAGCATAAGTTGTATTTATTTACTGTGAAAGTGGAATTTTTCCAATTTAAGCAGATCCATTAAATCAAAAGCACATTATGCCTTTGGAATGGCATAGAAATATCCATAAGTGATAATACATGAATTAGTAATCACACTCCTCTTAAAGAACAAACATTTCTTTTTGATATTAAGCAAACCAATTAAACCCCACTTTGAATTTGCTCTTCAAAGCATGAGAGAAAGCAATTCAACTACATATCCTTATTTTAAAAATAAATAAATAAAAAATTCACTACAACCATTCCTTGAACTTCAAATTAGAAAAATATACAAACCACATAACCAACATCATCATTACTATAAAAGAGCATCCATCCAACATGAATGCTTCAATTTTAAGTGCAGAAAATGAATCCTTACTTCCATTTTCTGTAACCAAAAAGTGTAAAAGAACAACCTTTGAAAAAAAAAAACAAGCACACATAGAACAATGAAGTAAACTCAATGAAATTCAAAAAAGTAAATGCAATACCATTAAAGAAAGCAGCAGCTGAGAGAGTGAGGGAACCAAAGACAAACTTGCCTGAAATAGAAAAATATCTTCCAACACATAAACAAGTGAAAGAATGTTGTTTGTTGCAACAAAAGTAAAAAGAGTCTTATCGGTATCTTTAGATTTTTATTTTTTGTGTGATACTTAAAAATAAAAATAAAAAAAACAAAGGACAAGGGAATTTTCTGAATTTACGTATGGTCCATATATTTTGAACAAATATTACTTCGTACCATTTTTTTATTATAGTAATTTAAAAGTAAGTTAGAACAGCTATGCTCAGAGATACTTGTGTTGGATCTGATTCTGAGGCTAAAAATGAAAGACCCCATCATTTATTTTTTTTCTCAGCTAATTCGTCTTCGCCTTACAGTCCACACGTTGGATCACAAGTTTACTGTTAATGGGTGGTAGCGTTTTATTAAATAGCACTCAGTCGGCCATTTATTTACTGTTTATGCCATTGCTTCTTAATCTTTCCCCCCGGACAATAATACCTCCCGTGATAGGGCCTTTTCAAGGCAAGTTCCGCTTTTATAACAACCAGAAAGACACGCATCTTTTATATGTTGCTTCACTTTTGATATTTTCATAATTATTTAGGATAAATTTTGGGTAATAAGTTGTTATTGATTTTTATTTTTATTTATCGATTATATTTTTTAACCTACCTTTAATTGTTGTCACTTTTATATTATGAGAATAACGTGGACATAACTTTATTATTTTCGTTAATCATACGAAGAGGTTTGTATTGTTGTACTTTTTTCCCTTCTAGTGAGTGTATGGGTCAGGTTGAAGGATTTTTTCAATTCGACTTATCATGGTTTGGTTGAAAAAAATCTAACCCAATCCAACCCACTTAGATAGGGTTGGACCCACAAGTTGGACTTTTATTTATTTTATATTGAGTAATTAGTATATTACCAACACAAATAAGAGCAAGCATAGCATCAAACCAACATAAATTAGGGTTTTTCTTCCTTCCATCAAACCGCACCTCCCGAGTTTCAATAGCAACAGGTCTTGCTACCTTTGCACTTTTGGGATGTGGGTGAGCGAGACTCATGCCTTTTCTTGCTTTGCCCAATGGTTTCTTGTCTCTCTCTCTCTCTCTCTCTCTCTTTGGGGGTAGTGCCCATGGAAGGTTCTAGTTTCCTTTGATCATTTTCAAATCCTTTATACAAAGGGTTTGGGCCTAAGTTCTATCATTCTCTTATACAAGGGTTTTCACCCATCCATGGGCCCATTTATTCTCATACCCAAGCTCATTATGTAGGAGAACTTTTTTGGGCCGTTTCTCTTCTTCTTACGGCATTTAGGTCACCTCTAGGCCCACTATTGCTCTATTCAAAGGCTACCTTCACTAGAGACAATTCTTAGTCTCATTCCCCGTTCAAGGGAAATTGGGTCATCCTCAAGCCTCACTTATTACTCCATTCTAAGGTAATTTGCATAAAATCTTTCTTTAAGCTTTTTTCTCTATTTAGTCATTCCAACTAGGACATAGGTCCAGGTGCCGTCTCATTTAGGGCTTAGTTTGTTTGACGTTGGGCCTTATTTGATGGCCCAAAGATATATGAAAAATTTTGTATCAACATATAGTTATACTGCCTAAATTAGTAGATTGAAAATTAGAATGCTTAGATTGGCACTTCCACTAAGAATAAATCTGTCAATTGACACCATGAATTATAGAAGAAAAAAAATCCGAGTTCCAGTTATCCAACCTCTTTTTTATGCGCTCAAGTGCTGAATTATTTATTTATTTATTGGGTATTGGATCCAACCCATAATGGAACTCTAATTTCTTCTCCAAGACGCACTAAAAATTAAGAGTCTATTTGAATAGGACATTTTAAAAGGTGCATTTTGGAATACAGCGTATTGAAAACACGATTTTAGAAACCACAAATAAGCATTTGGTAAAAAAAATCCTTTATCCATTTATTTCCAATCCCACAAAAAAAAAAAAAAATATGTTCTAATTCCAATGATATCTGTGTCTACAAATATAAAGCAATAATAACCAAAACCCAAATGGGCATGTCTCAAAAGTAGCCAAAAACCCAAATAAATCCACAATCCAGAAACATAAACAGTAGCAGCAACAAATCCTTCAGTCAAAATAAGTTCTAAAATTTAGATTTCTAACAATGTGTAACCCACCATGCAAAAAGCCCAAATCTATAACATAAATTCAGTATAAGGGTAACAGAGAATGACTTGGCAAGCGAGATTGACAACGATGATGGCAAACAACGTAGAAGCAGCTGAAGAGAAAAGAGAACCCGTGGAGGAGTTAGAATGATTGAGAGAACAAAGGAGGAGATATACATGGGGGAAGGGATAAGCTGGTTTTAAGGTAATTAAGATTATCGTTGGCACTATTTTGATTTCAGAAGAAAAATTAGCGGTAACTTAGAATGCGTTTCTGGAAAAGTAAAGAGAAGTGGGCCTGTTTGGTAAGCCAACTTAAACTCACATTTTAAACAACTTTACACACATTTCAACGCACTTTTTCACTCACACGTATATTAAAAACACCCAAACAACATTACTCAAACTATACTACCAAACGGGCGGTGTTTCTAAAACATGAAAAATTTAGGTTTTAAAAACGCAAATGTGCTAAATTTTTGGAACAAAACGGTTTACAAAATCACATTTTGGCTAAAACATGCGTTAAGGCTTTGTGAATAGCCTATCCAAACAGGCTCTAAATTAAAACACTTCTAGTTCCACCAATTAAAAGCAAGTTATAGATATAAGATTGATGAACACCAGTTGTTCAAGTTTTTAAGATTCTTATTTAATAAAACCCTGAACTCTCATGAGATCAAGTCATTCACAAAGAAAACCCTTAGAATCAAAATCAACCATGTAGAATTTATTCAAATCCCAATTACATTCATGGATTACAAGTATCAATGCAAATGTGGTTGATGGACCACTTGTCTTTTTGTCTTCTTTAACCATGATGAACTATGGGCCAAAACATCAACAGAGTCTGAAAATTCTCAACCAATGTTGCCAATATGAGAGGGATTAGTTTTCCTACTTGGTGAATCATAAGAATAGACACCTCCATTTTTTTTATGAGATAGTTTCAACCTATGGGTATGAACTTGGTGGGTTACATGATGAGAATGCAAAATGTCAAATTTTTCTCCATTAATGTTTAGTCTTTTATATTTATTTGGTGCCTAAATGTACTCATTATTCTTATATTTTGATTTATGATGCAAATGGAGGCATTAAGTGCAAAACGTAGTTAATTGCGCAATTCTGGACAGCTTCAACATCGCTTCATAATCTAGGCATAACTCTCTCATCAGATTTCCGATTGAGATGATATAAGATGCTATGGAACACCAAGACAAAGATCTACAACTTTCATGTTTTGAGTTTTGAGAGATACGGGCCGCATCAAGGTCAAAATCGGGTTTGAATTTGCTGCACCTACACTGCTAACGTTCTAGAATGTTCCTTTGCTTGAAATTCTAATACGCGGATCTAATGCGGTTTATTTTCGGAAGCTTCCAGATCTGATGCACGAAAATTTCGGCTGAAAACACCACTTTCCTTGTTATATTAGGACTTTGTTTTATTTTTAATATTTTTCCTTAATTAGTCAGATTTGGATATTATTATTTAGAATATTTTTAGGAGATTTTGTAGGCTTGGGAAAGGGGGAATTAATGTGTAAAAGGGGGAGGAGAAATCAGAATTGGACCCACACGTCTCTCTCTCCCCTCTTCTCTAATTTATCCTTCGAGTTTTCATCATGGCCCTACTTGGCTAAACTTTTATACTTGGTCGAAGGAAACTGAAGCCCTAGAATCAATAAAATTGTAAGATCTAATTTGTTTTTATTGTTCAATTTATGCTTTGAATATCGGATGTTCTTCTATGCCTATTTTCATGATTGTCTCATTTAATTACTAGGAGGCCTACTAATTTATTATTTGTTGCAATCTACTGCTAGGTTAGATATCAAATCTGTAATTATTTGATCTCTCTAATTTGTAAAGCAACCAAGATTTAATGATTTGTTGCGACAGAAATTATAAGATCCTAGGAAGAACGCTCAACTAAATTAAATGCAACCACTTGTGCTTGTTTTTTTTAGCTTTATCGATCTCTCTAATTCTTAAGGCTGCTACTAGATTAAACCTTTAGCACTTGTCTTGAGTTGTTTAGTAGTTAGGGTTAATTAGATCGCTTGTTCTCTAATTAACTGCGACTACGGAGAGATAGTTCCAACGGTGAATATTCAAAGTGTGAATTGATATATGCTTGCATCGATGATCAGTTATAATATTCCAATGGTGGATATTGACTTAGACCAAGGTTTGTTCTTTTGATTGATTTCAATATTTTAATTTGAGTTGTTCCTTAGTTTTTTTTTTCTTAAAATTGTTTTCATTATACTCAAACCCCCTCCCCTCCTTGTTCACGTAGCATAAAACTAGGCTAGATACTCTCCATGAGAACGATCCTTACTCGCACTATTACATATATTTTTAGGAGTATAAGTTTTATTTTTAGTTGCCTACGACAGCACACCAAATTTTGGCACTGTTGCCA